>NC_057802.1:423202988-423214189 GCF_018294505.1 Triticum aestivum | reverse complement strand
GAAGTTGCATAGCACAGTAATCATCGCCGGTGATATGATCGATGATTGGTTGGATGACCGGATAATTGAGCCCGAGGAACAAGGAGTGGTTGCCGAGGCTATAAACCCGCCTCCAGTTGAATACGCCTGGCCCAACGGAGCTGGGATCTTTCTCGAACACGAAGCAGCCATAGCCATCAATGTCACGAACGCCGCACGCATTGTACTGCATGTGGTTTGATGTAATGGTTTGGTCAATTTGGTACGTGCGAATGAGCATCAAATGACCGCCGTCAGCTGAACGAGCGATAAACCACCACCCATCCGCTGGTATGATTCCAGGTCCTGGAATCATGAAGGCCAGCGCATTTGCGTCTGCTGCAACAATTCAAATTGGAGACCAAAAGGACAAAAATAAACAATCATGTTCAGAGTATGTGTGGAATTAAGATTATTATAACAGTGACACATATCATAGACAGAGAATTGCAATGCCGTGGTCATAATCATACCCCAAGTTAAAAAAATAAGCCAATGGCTTTCATATTCTAGCAATATGTCATGGTTCAAACATCATGTAACAATGAGAGGAAAACAGCTATGACAGCGCCTACTCATATTCTACCATAGCACTTACTACTACTGTTCTCATATCAACTGTAAGCAATAACATGCGTTGTTATAAAAATCTTGTAAACGAGAGTAACATATAGCAATCATGATGTTATGCTCATAATATGTATTCTAACAATCATTAGATGCCAATTGTTCTCATATCAACTCTAACAATAACATGTGTGGTCATAAAAATCTAGGAAATGAGAGGAACATATAGAAATGATGTGGTTATAGACATGCTACGCATTCTAAATTTGTAACAAATGAACAGGCAGTCGTATTCATAAGGTAAAGATGAGATGAGATAGAACAATTACACAACGATAGATTCCACCAGTATAGGCTGCCAATCTGTGCGTCGACCGCGTAAACGATGCCATCGTGCACTATAGCATCAGACAGAAATGTTGCCTCAACAGGATTGATGATGAGCCATAACCATGTATGGAGACCGGATTCCAGATAGACTAATCACATGTTGAATAAGGCAATGAGCTTGTAATCCATGTAGTCTTCTGATGGTGTGGGCACTTCGCAGATTACAACTTTCTGCAAACAGAGGTCGAGCCAAAAGCTTGACGCGTCTCGTGCGTAGTAGGCAGGAGTGTCCTGCGGGCCGCGAGGCTCGATGGCGGCGGTATCCAATGATGGAAGGATGATCTCTCGCTGGGTGTAGATATCCACGAGACGCCACGGACTACCGGTGTGGTGGATGAGGACGATCCAGTTGGCCTTCATGCCCGCCCAGTAGTGGCCGCGCATGAAGGACAGGTGGACGGGTAGTGGTAGCGTGTCGAGGGGAACCACGGCAACCTCCGTAGGATCGTCAAGTCGGTGTCTGGGCCACCTACGAGGATCGGGCATCAGCAAGCAGGGTGTCTTGAAAAGAGCCGGCCGGTTGCAGACGAGTAGACGGTACAAAGACACCGAGCATGCGGCCAGATGGACGGTGCTGAGTAGGTCCATACGACTACAGATCTGCTCCAAGAGAACATCGGGGAGGGAATTCCAATCGCGGCTCTGCGTGTCAGTCGGTTCTGCCATTGGGGTTTTCGGTGCCTGCGAGCCAGCGGGGAAGTGGATTCGGGCGGGCGAGCGAAGAAGCTTCTCCTCGTGTGGCCGAGCAGTGAGCGGAGGGATATGGTACGGGCGAGCTACCAAGGAAGATGGCGCGGGCGGGCGAGCAGTGAGCGGGGGTAAATGGTGTGCGGCCGACGATGGGGAAGAGAAGAGGAAGAAGAAGAGAGGAGGAAGAAGAAGAGAGGAGGAAGAAGAGTGGAAGACAGGGAAGAAAGTGCATTCAATCTCAATTCTACTAGTACTACTACCAGGATATACCGTCCTTCGGAGTGTAAATAGTTACACCGATGACATGTGGGTCTACCACAAC
Organism: Triticum aestivum; assembly: GCF_018294505.1. Classification (NCBI taxonomy): domain Eukaryota; kingdom Viridiplantae; phylum Streptophyta; class Magnoliopsida; order Poales; family Poaceae; genus Triticum; species Triticum aestivum. Next base: position 423,212,202 of record NC_057802.1, on the reverse strand, counting down.
AGGGCCCATATGTCAGTTAATGGAGGACAGAGGTGCGTAGGCGTATTTGCGGAAGCGTGCTCTACTGGCAAACATGATGGCAGTACTGGGTAAGGCTGGTTTAGTAACACCAACACGCTGGTTCAGCTTATTAATTACGTGTCCCATCTGCGGCAGCGTGTATTGTCACTTCACTGCGAAGACTAGTTGAATAGTTCTCTCTGATCGAGATGGGGAATAATGGATCGCGAGGACTTCCTTTCTATAGTATCCCTATGCCTCTACGCTCACTTCACTCATTTTGCTCCGTACCTAGTCACTTGTTGAAATCTGTAGAAAGACAAATACTCCGTATTTGGGAAAAGAGGGAGGCTTTTACTCCGTACTATTTGGGAATAGAGGGAGTATCAGCATATGGAGGGAACAGAGGAAGCTTGAAATATGAACATGTCAATGGGAGGGAGTAAGCCCCATGCATGCATGCATGCATGCATGCAACATGCAACACTCACACGTACACATGGACGCACGCAACACTCACGCACCCATGCGGCACACAGCACACGACGCAACACACACGCTCATGCTCAAGTGCTCAACCTACTCCCTACGTCCGTGAAAGACTGTACATTTAGAGATTTACACATTGACCAGGGCATAATTAACGCCCAAAAGTAGCAGACTTATGTGTGCATGCGACCATTGAGATAAGAAGATTAAATGAAGGCCGTTGCATGCTGTAATTAAGGATAGACATGTAGCCTATACCTACAGCACAAGTTGGTGCATTAGTCAATCAATATCGATTTAGATTAAAGGCTAAATGCATTGGAAGTGTAGATGTACATCATGTACTACACTCTTTGTTTTATAGCCGATGTACACTCTTTGTTGGAAGACCGAGGGAGGACACGTGCATGCACTCACATACACAGCCAGGGCGGTTCGCGCGCAAGGGTTGGACTCGTGTCGCGCCTGCGTAAAGTTTTATTTAACTGATTTCTTTGCTCTGCCAACTGACAGGTGGGACCCAAAAACCAGGTGACAATTTAACCAGTCAACAAAGTGCCACGTCGACTATGTGGCCGGTCAGTAGGGTGCAATACGGTGCTCTACGATGAGCTAGTGATCGTATAATCGCCGCAAAACTATATGTAGTGACCGTAAAGAGCGTATTGTTACATACGTTGACCGCCAGTGTATTTTTCTCGTTTCAAATTAAGCCATATTAATCGGAAAGGACGCAGTATGGACTACTACTACTAGTACTAGTACTGCTTTGATGTGTCCCGTCAACTCGCCGAACGAGGAGAAGCTTGCTTACTACGCCTCTCACTCGCCCACGCGCATGGTGGTTCGCAGGACGAGGAGAGGGTTTTGACTACAACGCCCTCTCCCTCCCCCTCTCCCTCGCCCTTGCCCTCGCCCTCGCGGTGGACGTGCAGCAGTTCAATCGGTGTCAGATTGCCAGAAGCATATTGTACTGTAGTATCATCATTGTTGGACCTTCCGAAGAGGCGAAGAGCCAAGTGCAAGGTTCACACGAGTAGGAACTGTTGAACCTCCCGAAGAGGCAAAGAGCCAAGCGCGAGGTTTTATAGGAGTTGTCGTCCTAGTAGGAGTGTACTACAACTATAGCGAACGATGCTACTGTATGATGCCGCCATGTCACGTATATCCAAAGCTGTGCCACCTTTTTTTCTCAAAGAGCGTGTTGGAGCCCGTGCAACAACCACACAAGTTGCACGTACACATAACACATTTACTAGTAATAAATTCTAAAGGACAAATGCCAGTATGCCACACAAGTTCATCTCCAATTCATGTGATAAATTTGTGCACGACTAGTCTACATATATTCACAGCGCTACCGTTCACAATTACCGTACTCCACTTACACGTTATAGATGGACTACATGTCCTCCTCCAGGTTCCAGACCCAGGTGTTCTTCATGGATGACATGATCCATAGCGGTGGGCAACGGGAATCATTGTCGCAGCTTTCTAGTCCGGTTCCACACAATGGAGACTCATCCAAGCTGAAGCGGCATAAATCAGGGATAGCGTGTCCCAGCATGACGTTCATCCGGCGGTGCGCACTGAAGACATAACCATGCTTCATGAACGGCAGGCCTTCCGTGTCGTGCACGGAAGGTGGCATCCGCTTCACAATGGGGTAGATATCCCCGATGAAAAGCGAGTACTCTCCAAGAGTGTTCCTCGGCACCCACGTAGCATCACGGGGGTCGAACTTGGCGCCGTTCATCTGGTACACGCGGCATCCCAGATATGGACACATGGTGACGTACATAGTCAAGGTCCATGCATAATAATGTTGTGCTCAAATATGGTGGTCAGTAATACTGTGCAACAAATAGTACTACTCCAGTATAGAGGAAGTAAAATAACAGGCTTATTATACATAGCCACACTTGGCTACATGGATAAGATAGTAAGACATGGAAAAACAAAAATGGTGGCAGCTAGTGGGTTCAAGTCTTCAAGGGCCTAGCTAGCTATACGTGTCCTCCAAGGTAAAAAGTACTCCTACTAGTACTACAAAGTATACTACTAGTACAACAATGAAAGAGAAGGCGAGAGGGTTAAAAATGGAATACCTGGGTAGATGGTGACGGTCCGATCATGGTAGATTGTGTGACCATGTTGCACATCAGTGGTACCATGGGTAACGACTGCTAAGATAGTTGATCCCAATATGCCGAAGTCAGCTACAAGGTTCCAGGTTAGACCGAATCGCGGATGCAAATGCACATCCAGGATCGGCAATCTTATTTTGATCGGGGGATGACTGGTCCCTGCAAAATAATGGAGTACCGTTAGGGATGCAAATGATGGTTCGTGCATTCCGTTTGTAATCTCCCATACCGTAGGATGGCAACCAGATGAAACAAGTCCCCTGGCTTGTCACCACGAAGATGCGGCCTAGATGGCGCACGGCGTCTTCGAACGTGTAGGGGTACAAATCTGCCGCCGCCAACATGCGCCAGCCTCTGCCGTTACTGCCTCTTGCATTGATGGCAATCCTTATGTCGAACACCGCGATGAGATAGTAATCGTCGTAGCCGCGTCGCTTTGTCGGCGGGTCCGCAATTGCTATCTTCTTCAATCTCATGTAGGCATCATCATACGTATTCAAGCCCAGCCAGTCCGGAAGGCCGATCCCAATGGTGGAGAAGGGGTCTACCGGAACGGCCGCACTGCTGTGGATGTTGTGCAAAATGATGGTGGTATCCGGCCGGAGGTATGCAAGCCAATCTTCGTTGGCACCGACCCAGACCTATATATAAGACGGTGAGCAGCGGAGAAATTACGGGATGGAAATGGAATAACTAAGTACTACATGATCAAACTCCATTACTGACCTGCTCATCGGACAAAATCCGACTACCTCTCAACGTCGGCAACTCTAGCGGAGTCAACGTGCAACCATGGCCAGGGAGCGGTGGACTGTTCGAAGGATTGTCCCATAGAAAAACCTTCTCCTCGAGGACGCATGGAAGACCAACAAGCATGGCCTTTTCCCAAGCCTGTTTAAGCAGCGTCTTGAAAAAGTTGGTGCAGGAAGCACCGAGTCTTGCGGCAATGAGGACGTCGGAGCGGCGTGCGATTTCTCCCAGAGGATCGTCGTCCAAGGTCTCCCAGCCCCGACGAGGAGGAGAACCACCTGGCTAATCCATGGGTGCAACGATGAATTGCCTTCTCTTCGGGGGGAGGGGAACTGGCGAGGAGGAGATAAGAGCGTAGTAACCGCAGGGCCTCGTCCCTTCCAACTGTGGATCGTTCCTCAGCGAAGGGGTGAGGCTATTATTTACTACTAGTACTGGAATTATGGAACGTTATGGGATTGCATTATACTGTAAATAATAGCACTAGTAAGAAATTTTTGGCACTAGGTAGTAGTTTTTGGCGTGGATTAAGAAATTTTGGGTATGTTTTTGCCATTTTTTGTACACGCCAACTAGTGTCAAAAAACGTCTTGCATTATGTGACGGAGGAGTACGTACTCGTACTGTAGCAGTACTAGTACTACTTTTCTCAACTAGTAGTGCAATGTACTGTACTTCTAGTCTAGTCTAGTATAGTGCACCAGTTTTGAACTCTTGAATCTTAGGGCCAAGGAGCTACAGTTGGAAGTGGAGGGTACTACTGTTCTCTAGAACCATCGTTGTACTATCAAAGCAGGGGTAGTACACCTGCGTAGTGGCCTAGTGGGTACTCTCGGTGCTCTATTCAGCCGCTCCTCTCACGTAGCTGGCCTACTCAGCCGCTCCTCTCACGCACACACTAGCAGCCTGTTTATCAGCGACGGTTACTGCGGGGGCAGAACATTTGAGTTATTTGATACAGCGAGACTAGGCTTTTCGCTTCCATTTGTGGAGGTGTAATGGATCTCGTCGAACTTTGTTAGTAGTTCCTTCTTTATGAATGAGATGAAGCAAAGCTTTTGCCTCCGTTTAAAAAAACACGTCAAGAGGAATTTCTTTTATAGTAGAGCCGATAATGGAGTGAAGTCCATGCGTGCAACGCCACAAGCTATAGAGTAGTAGTAGAGCACTTTACGTACAGAGCCATATTGCACAGTTCCCAATGCCCCGCCAGGCTTTTCCGGCTCCTCGGGCTTAATTGCGAGGCGCTAGTTTAAATATGCTACTAGCTGGAAGCTGCAAGCGAGGTGCGGCTAGGGCGAGCATGCGAGCCACGGGATGCTGGGAAGGAAAACCCGTTCACGTGGCTAGGCTGTCCAGTGCACCCAGATTGTGGGGCCGCACGTCTGTTTGACTTCAAAACTCAAACTACCCGTGTAAAATATTGGCTCGCAGCAAAGTGTAGTAGTACTTTTTTTTTTTAAAGGTCGTCGTGCGTTCGGCCGGGATCGAACCCACAAAACGAGGTATACACTCCCGCGACCACTAGTAGTACTCATTGGAGTACAATGCAACCTAGAATCGCCTTTTGTCGCTAGTAGTACGTACATTGTTCCTTACAAGAAACCCCTAATGGTTAATAGTATAGCCAGCTGCTGGCTATAAGCCAGTGCCATGTCATCTACAGCCCATCTTATAGCCAACATGTACAATAATAGATCAAAAGAGTGTACTACTTTTTTATTATGTGGCCCACTTCTCATTCTCACAAAGTGCCTAGGAGCACGTGCTAGAGCTGGCTCTTCACGAAGAGCTCGCTTACCTTCTCTCTCCTCTTCTCTTTCCTCCAACTAAGCAGAAATATACTAGTTTATTTCTTATAGCCCGCTGACTCAGCTCTATTGTACTTGCTCTAATAATGCAAGAAACCACTGAAATGCCAAGAAACTACTACCACTTGCATACGTGGCAGACTTAAGATAAGACTACCTTATCAACCATTGTACATGCTCTTACCAACAAAAATCCTCGAGTGACCTCCTACCTCCGGCCCGTCCACCTAGTCATCCTCGGCCATGGGACGCAGCTACCACCACCGGCAGAAGGCGAGGTCAAAACCGCCGGCGGTGCGGAGCCCATGTTGCGGCAGCCCGGATGCCAGCTCCGTCCGGCGCTCGCGGCCGCTAGCTAGCCAAGATAGCTCCGTCCAGCTGCTTGTCTGCAAGGTTTGCTAGCTAGATTGGCATGGCAGCGCGGCGGCTTGCTCGCGCGCGCCGCGCTAAGGCCAGCCATCTGGCTCGAGCGAAGGCCAGCGCGGCGGCTTGCTCGCTCGTGAGTCACGCTCGGGCCAGCCTGCCAACCCGCGCGGAGGCCAGCGCGGCGTGCGGCCCGTCCGGCGGAGCGGCGGCCAACTCGCTCATCACCGGCGCCACCGACGAACACGCATCAGTACTGTTTGAAGTAATGTTCAGGAAAAATAATGGTTTGAGGGGGAATAAAAGGATAGAAGGTCAGATGTGGGTCCCTTGTGTCAATGGTCAAACAAAATGTGTTGGTTTAAGCTGCCTCTCAGCACGGACGTGTGGGCCAACCCTGTCATAAATGGGTTTAAACGAACCTAATCGGTAGGAGTACTAGGTAGTTTTTGGCGTGGATTAAGAAATTTTGGGTATGTTTTTGCTATTTTTTGTATAATAGATTCTTCCTAGGGCTGGTTGAAAGTGGTAGTTTTTTGTTAAATACTCTACATATTGTAAGTAGGAGTAAAAGTTAAGCTTCGGAAGCCAATAAGCAAGGCTAGTTACATAGTGCATATGTGTACATGATTGAAAGTAAATATCAACCATGAGTGACTAATATCTTGATGGAAAACTCGAAACTATGGAATACTAGGAAAAAATGCATGGTTGGAAATACTATCAATGTTCATGTCCGTTGCAACGAATCATAATTAGAATAATACTTATTCACAAACTTGGTACAAAACACTCTAATTTTGATATACATATGTCACTAGAGATATATTATGTTTCAATTAGAATATATTCCTTGGGCTGTTTTGGTGAGGTCAGGGAGGGATGTGGTTGGTTTTAAGATACTAATTATGGGTTTTTCTGCAAATTGGTAGACAAGTGGGATGTTGGTGAGAAAAGGCAACAACTTACCTCACAATCGTTAGATGTAGATCTAATGGTCAGAAACGACGGATGGCAGACACACCAGCATCACCAACTTAGTCTTGTGTAGGAGTACTAGCAAGATCCGTGCATTGCACGAAACATCAAGATGCATTTTTTTATAAAACACTTGTTGTGATTGACCCTTGCGGGAGTAATCCCATGTGTAAAAACTAATGATATCTCGAGAAATATGAGATAAGGTGAAGAGGAGTGGGGTGTGGTGGTGGTTGGTGGTCGGACTGAGCGGAGGCATGGGGATTGACGACGCCGGCAGCGGCCACCAGTCCAGTTTGTTCCAGAGGCTTCCTTTCTTAATTTCTCAACAATGAGGTTTGTTGGAGATAAGGATGAACGAGGGAAGGCCCTGTCTGGAAATGTGGAGAGGGGTGCGGGTATCTTTTAGTTTAATTTCCATCCGTCAGATATAGATTGGACGGTCTATATTGCAAGATGGCACACGTACCATCATCACCAACTCGGTTTTTTATAAGAGAAGAAATATAAGTATGGAGATACAAACGTATTATCGATACTTGCTTCCGTAAACTAGCATCTACATTCTATTCAACACCTCGGCATGTGGCCTTAGCACGATGACTTCTCGACTGTGTAAAACAAAGATTTTCCCGTCGCCGACAAGGAGGGGGTGACGGCGGCGCGCTTTTTGGCTTGCTCTAGTCCTAGTAGTCATACTAGGTGGTATAAGCACGTGTAGATTTATTCTTTTTCATGTCTCGTGTTCGCCGTACTGCCACGACTGTTGATGAATAGACCGTAAGTTATTCACGGGGAAACCCTTGTTGAGCGTGTTTGCGAGAGAGAGAGAGAGAGAGAGAGAGAGAGAGAGAGAGAGAGTGCGTGTGTGATATGTTAGAGACTGAGGCAATGATAACAGATTCTTTGTGTCTATGTGTTTGGAGGATAGAGAGAGACATGTACATGGGGCTTTGTGTTGTGTAACGTGGAGACACATATACATAATTAGAGAGTGAGTGTGTGAGATACACATGCGGACATGAGGAGAGATGAGGATCCAGATAAATGGGTGTTTGTGCGTGGCTGTGTGTGTTTGTGCACGCGTTTGTGTGTGAGAGGGAGAGAGTGTATGTGGAGCAGAGAGACCACTGATGATGTAAACCTAGTATAAGGGAACGGGGAATGGTGTGACATGTGTAGTAGCAAGATAGCACGGGTGCGGGCGGGGGGAGCAGACTATTTGGAAGAGACATCAAGTGTGTGTGTGGGAGAGGGGTGTGAGAGCGAGAGAAAGAGAGAGCTAGCGACGGAGAGAGAGAGAGGGGGGGCGAGAGGGGTCGTTTGTGTCCATAAATGGCGTATAGATAGGGAGACAATGTTGATGTTGTCCGAAATTGGCCTATGAACGGAGACGCAAGGGAAGCGAGTCATCGTGTGTGTGATAGGGACTTCATGAGAGATCTAGAATAGATGGTGTAGAGAACAATGTGCGAACTCGAGAACGATTATACATTAGGGAGCTATGCAAAGAGTCACGACATATATGTATACAGGGAAGGAGCTGGGGCGGGTCCGCATTTGGGAGAGATAGAAAGAGAAGAGTGGTGCACAAGGAGACAAAGTGTGCTTATTTGCAGTGGGGGTGGTGTGTGAGGTGAGTGCGCGAGAACCACATGACTAGGGAGATAGACGTTTGGGAGCGATGTTTTGTGTGTATGGGAAATATACACTCTACATAGTGCGTGTGCTTGGGTAAGAGAGATAGCGGGAGACCTAGAGAGTGAGGGGAGAGATGTGTGCATGCCCGAGAGACAAAGTGATAGAGACCTATGTTGGGGTCCGGACTTTACAAGAGAGAGGGGTGTTAATGTGCTCGTGTGTTGGTGTTTGGGGGAGAGAACGACTTCTCTATGTGTGTGTGTGTGTGTGGTGGGGGGTTGACTTCAGATAAAGAGTGAGGTGTCTATATTTGAGGGACTTTAGCGTAATTCAGATATTGTGCACTCATGGTTGATCAATTTGTTTCACGGTTTGTACTATGAGATAACGATACTTTTGAACATGCGTGATATACCTTGATGTACCAAAATTACAAACCTAAGATTGGAATTTTGGAATTTGACTCCATCATTAGCTTTTGTAATTCATTTAAACGGAGGTACATTTTTTAAGCCGGGATTTCGTGATTTCAAATTCATATATCAAACCTAGAGATATACACATACGGGCATGTTCAAACTTTATAATCTACTTTATTCATACACATACACATTTTTGCTTTTGTCATCATATTTAGGATAAACACATTTGGAATTTCATTTGAATTGGACCGTATGATGGTATTTGCTTGTAGTAGCTCAATGATCCATATTTGAATTGAATGGACAATCTAAGTTTCGAGTTGGAGACATTGATTTTCAAAACTTGCACTTTTTTTTGCGTGCAAAACAAACAAATTGTCGGCCATGATATCATAGTCGGCCGTACGAGAGCAGAATACTTATTATTTTAGGCGCCAAAAGCTTTCAGACTTCCTGCTCACATCGAAATATCACGCGCCCAAAAGTTTAGCCCTGCGATATTCCTGTTTTACCCCTGCCACATGAACGGAAAAGGGTTGCTTTGGTAACTCCATTGTTTTCCCCTCTTTGCCCCCAACATTCTTCCCCAGAGCCCCTCCCCTTCCCCTCCCCG
>NC_057802.1:423189053-423202675 GCF_018294505.1 Triticum aestivum | reverse complement strand
CCCAACCACGGCAAGCCGCCGAGTCTAGTCCTCCCTCGCAGCGGTGGACCTCACACCCCGCCGGATCTACCTTCCGCACCTTGGAACCCCCAACTGCCAACTCACCACTTCACCGGAGCCGCTTCAGCGACTGGCTTGTCCACCGCTCCAGATCTACTTGACCGCCATCATGGTCCACTGCACCGGATCTGCTTAACCGGCGCCCTCGTCCACCACAGCGTAGGCCCTTCACTGACTCCCTCGTTCGCCCCTTCGCTAGCCCTTCATACAAGCCCTCGTCCGCCGCAACAGATCCGCCTCACAGAAAGCACTGTACAACGCGCCCGCCGAAGCCTTCGTCCACTGCACCGGACCCGCTCCACGGACGCCATATTCAACTCCACCGGCTCTGCTTTACCGATGCCGCAGCCTCATCAGGTTATTTCGATTTGTACTCCTTCGGTGTTTCTCTTTATCGTGCAACTGTTCACTTACCACAGATGAGCTTTCTTGTATGTCGACAGGCGCTGCAACCATAGCACCGGAGCCGCTTCAGCGACGGCGACAGCCGGCCCAAACTCAACCGCAACACGAGCACCATCGACGATCCTTAGCTATCAAGTATGACAACGATACCCATACGCCGCCGAGAATCAGGTACTATTATCCAATGGCCGGAGCCTACGTTCACTTCCTAGAATAAGCACCGCACCTTTGAATTTCTTTAGGGCATCATTCAGTTTTTCATGAGACGCGTTATTCTGCTTGCACCTGTAGGGCCATACTTCTGGCAGTGAACATGTTACATGTGCTAAATTACATACCAGTGCACATATAGTTAATATGCTTTAGTTTTGTTCTGATGCCACCTGTTGGTTCCATCAAACGGCTTAATGTTCTCTATGCTTAATTACACATCAGCAAACTAGCATGTGGTTCCGCTGCTTTTTGTTCGTTTTACCCTACATTTTCTGATGCTAGCTATTACATCACTGCTCCGAGCCTTTGTTCATTACTTGTTTGTGTGTTCTTGATCTTCCCAAGTTGCATGACTAATTTGATGCTTCTATTAATTATGGAGCTGCCAACCCCATCAAGCAAAATATTTGTTCTTTTGGGGCTGGCACCTCGAACAAGCATAAAAACAGAGGGAAGCAGATATATTGTCATGTATGCACACACCCTTCTTTCATTAGTTTAGATGAACGATTGATGATCAATTCGAACCAGTGCATGCGATTAAAATTAATTTTACCTAAATAGATGGTGCAGAATAAACTACAACAACTAGATTTGCAACCACGGGGTGCTGACGATATCTTCAAAGAACATTGCAACAGCAGCTAGGCTTCACAACAACATATGGTAAGCCAGTGTGTTTTAGTACATGTGAAATGTAATGCGAGTGGGCTGCTTTCTTGGCTTGTGCCCTCAACGTGTAATCCTACCGAATTACAAATAGTTCAGTTGTCTGCTTTGCTGTATTGCTTGATTCGAATGCTTATTTGTTGTTACGCTATACCTGAGTTGGCCAATATGTCAGCAGTGCCTGTTGTACTATCGTAAAGAAATGCATGCCTATTTCATTTGAGTCCTTAACTTTTCCTCTCAACTTCATCACAAGACAGTCTTTGTAGTTTATATGAGGCCACACTGTAAAGTGCTTTCTCAGATTATTTCAACTGCTTAGATGCCTTGGCAACTTAAATATAGCGGTTGTACACTCCCTTTCAACTAGGGATGTCAACTGGGTCCCGTTTAATCCCGACTAAAGTCCACTAGTGGTATGATAGTTCAAAAGAGTTTTTTTTTGAGGAAAATGAACTAGGGAGGTAGCAAAAACTAACTAGATGGGACTGTCGGATGTCGCGTATTTGCCACTTACATCCCTAGTTTCATCTTACCATTTTAATTTCTTTTCGGCTGATGCTGCTTCGAACCATTTAAATATAGTTTGCCATGCTCGGCAATAATTCGTCCGTCGTTTACCATGTAAGCTTACTGCCTGGATCATACGATAACTATCTCTTACTGATGTCCAGCAGAAACCTTTCAGGATGCCGTTCACACTAGGACACAATGTACAACCCCAGAATCTATTTGTGGAAGCAGTGCGCCATCCATGTTACCAGATGGTAGCAGTTCAGAGGCAACACCGCCGGAGAGCAGTCTGAGCACAGATATTATAGTGCTTGAGGCTCTACTAGAGGCAGAAAGAGATGGTGTGGCTGCCATGAATGAGGTAATCTTTATCTTGAGGCTGGAAATTACGGAATTAGCGGCACACATTATGCAAGCAACCCAAGAATTGGAGGAATTAAGAATGTTGCATTTGAAGATGGAGGAGGTCCTGCTGTTTCTGCTATCTGAAGCCCAAGGTAATCCCGCTTCTTCTTTAGATACCAGTTGAAATTGTCATTAGATTATTGTACTTGCATGTTGTGTCATGTCTCTGAATGGATTATGTTGCAAGACCCCCTATGTTGTCCATGTGTTGTAATGATCCGAATTTTTTAGACGACGTAATCCTCAGTACTTGTATGATTGACATAAGGTGAACTGTTTTTCGTGTGAGCATATTGTATTGGATGAAATAACTGTTTGACTCACAGTGTATCCAACCTCCTGAATTCGAAGATCACGGCATTTCTAAATCATAATCATATATAAAGGTGGAATAAATCTTTGTTGTGGTTTTGAAGAAATAAATAACAAAACGTATAATTATCTGTGGATATTCGTAATCGAATACAAATTGGATTTGAATTTAGTTTGCCAGGTCCCAGGGCAAACATGAATGCTAATTCTCCCAAGTTTTGAACGAAGCGGCTAAACACCCACTATAATTTGTGGGCTGCCCGAAGCAAGTGTTTGCGAGATGGAAATTACTGTCTACCCCTGACACTTGACATCCTTATCGACCGGATTTACACTGTTGTCGATAGGGGTAGACTAGTAACTTCAATCAGACGTGACACGACGGCCTCTGAGCCCATTCAGACATGGTGGGTGCCAAACGTGGGCAGCAAAACACATTAGATTCAAGCTCGTCTGAAAGACATGTGTCTCTTCCTCCATTTCCCCATTCATACACGGTGGGCGGCAAAACAAACTCTCCTCGTCCGAAATTGATGTAGGCTAATATTTTAAATAGGGGCAGATGTGTAACTTCCATCAGACGTGACACAACCGCCCTACCTGTCAGGCCCGTTCATACACCGTGGGCGCCAACCGTGGGCGGCAAAACACCCTCTCCTCGCCCGAAATTGTTATCGGCAAATATTTGGGAGATGCGAGATTACCGTCCTATCCCCAACCGATGCGGTGTCCGAAATTTTAAACGGGGGATAAGTTCGTAACTTTCCCCCATTTCAGAGAAGCGTGTCCCAAAGTTTGAGATCCCCCCCTCCCCTCCATTTCCCCATTCATACACCATCGGCGGCACGACAACCTCCGCACTGCGGCCAGCCTCCTCCGTCCGCCACCCCATCCTCCACCTTGCCGGAGCCGCTACCCCTACCCCGTCGTCCACTTCAAGAGATGGACGTCTCTCATCCACGGTGCTGGACCAGGATCCTTTCATCACCTCCTCTCGCTTCATCGGCGCCGTCGTCCACCTTGCCGTTGCCGCTCCTACGACCACCTCGTCCACGGCAACAGGATATATCCCCCGACCCGGCCATCTGCCGTCTAAAGTCTTCTTCCCCGCCGCCGACAGCCATCGCACCCGCAGCACCCTCAATGTATCAGCATAGGCCTACACAGCGTCGCAAGAGAGGTGGTACTCTTCCATATGTGCTTAAGTTATTGATCTCACCCGGAAAATAGATCGTAATTTTTTTACTGTACTTTTCTTGTCTGTACCAAATCGTAGTGGATAGTTGAAAGCAAACATTGGTTGCGAAGTAGCTTTGTCCGGTTTGCACCTTCAGATCCGCCATGGCACGGGCACTATACTCGTAAAGCTTATGGTTTCCCCCCTTTATATTCACTACCATCATCGTAGGTGCTTCGTGTCGTGCTAGCACTGCTCCTCAAGACCTCAACCAAAGCTTACGTGTTGAAATACGAATCTGATATGATGCTCATATCACTAAAACATAGAACGTTTAATTGGTCACCTAATGTTCCTATATTCGTTTCGAAAAGCATGTGCGCCACCCACTGGTCCAGCTAGTTCCACTTTCCTGATTTTTCTCTTGATGCTTAGGGTTTTCCCCTTTTATCTACTCTACTATGATCTGCGTAGGTGCTTTCTGTCGTACTAGCATTACTCCACCCTTCAAGCTAAACAACACAACATTCAGAATTCAAAAGCTTAGTTGTTCAAATATGATTGTGATATGATACTGACATTAGTTAACCGACACATTTAATTGGTTAGCTAAAGGTCCCACTTGAGTTTCCAAATGCATGTCGCGACATATAGAGAGACAGCATAATTGCATTTCTTTGTCACTTGTTGACCGTACTTTCTTGTCCATACCAAATCTTACTTGTTATTTCAAAGCAAACATCGGTTGCTAACTACCCTTTGCGCGGTTTGCAGCTTCAGATCTGCCATCCCACAGCCACGGTCAACACTGTACTCATCATGCTTATGTTTTCCCCCATTTTATGATGACCACAATCAGCCTACGTGGTTCGTGTCGTAATAGCACTGCTCCACCCATCGAGCTAAACAAGCTTAGTTGTACAAATTCATATCTGATATTATTGCTGATATTGGTAAAACTGGGAGATGTTTAATTGGTTAGCTAAATGTTCCTACTTTAGTTTCGAAATGCATGTGAGCCACATATGGAGAGACCGGAAAGAATAGTATTTCTCTGTGCGCTCTGGTTCATCATGGGTGGCCAACCGACATTGTATTGAAAGACTTGTAATATCTTCAATCTGCTTACTCTTCTGCTCTTCTTTAAGAAGATATTCTTCTCTTGCGGTCGACTGGTTAGGTCGAGTTGTTCTCCCTTAGTATATTTTGAATCTGCCAGGTCAGGTCGACTTGTTCTTCTTTACTATATGTTGAAGCTATCATCTGCGAAGTGTCATCACTTCTGGAGCTCTCATATTTTGAGTAGTAGGCCACATTATATTAATGCACACAACAAATTACAGCATGCATGGCATCTTTTAAAAGAATTGCAGAGATAGCACAAAGGGGTTTACAGGGAGGCAGTATTGGATTAGAATCACTTCTGCATTACAAAGAAAATCTCACTTGTTTTTATGTTTTCATGCATGTCAGATATTGAACATTATCAAAATGAATATGAGAATGGGCGCACGAGAGGAATATTGCGGAACGATCCACTGGCTAACAAACTTGGCATGGTGGAGGATGGCCTATCTTATTCACCCATCAAGGTGCTTGCTCTAACTTTGCAAAGTTGTATTGGTCGCACATATTTTGCATCTGACCTCTTGCATTACTTCTACTTTGTTACACCATCTGCTTAGTTTAAGCATCATATATGAGTATATGCCATACCTATCCATTTTCTGTACCTATTCCATGTGTCGTCACACTATGTTTTTCCAGTCAAATGTTGTTCTTTCGTAATAGATGTCCAAAAGGAAGAGGGTGAGTGCAGATCCTCAAGGAGTACAAACTAGGTATTTGGAAAAGGTAGTGATACCTGTTAAATCAGATAGATCAGCAGCCACAGAAAACACAGGCCCAACTGTACCACACTTTACCCCTACTCCAGTGGCCAAACCCCTATTAGAACTACTGGGAGCCCAGCGTCAGGTACTGTCTATGATATCAATTCAAAATTTGAACTCCTAAATTTCTACTTGTGCCTTACCTTCTCTCTTGTATGAAAACTAATTTCAAATGAATCTCCTTGCTCAAAGGATCATACGATCTCAAAACAATAATGGGCTCTGCACTGCTCTTGTCAGTACCTCTCTCCCTTTTGCCTTGTAACGTTGTACTTAATTAATTGCTATTTGATTATGTATCATCAGTCTGCACCTGAGCTTCATTATCCTCTGTTTCTTCCAATATTATTTGATCTATATTTACTCTTTGCAAAATGTAGAATAATGGCAACGCTTATAAAGAATTTTCTTTGGGAAATTTATTGAACTATCCTTCCATCAACATGGAGAAGGGCTTTGTCCAGCCCGTGTTAACATGTAATGTAAGTTCATCCTTCTCAAGCCTTCAAACTTTGTTCTAGTATAGATTTGGATAGGCATCATTTCCTCCACTGCTGTTTGCTTTGCTGTTTACATCTGATTGGATGTTTGCAACAACTACCAGTTTCAAATTGTAGTTGTAAAAACATGTTCCTTATGCAGAACAGATCCATTTATTTGCTTATATAATTGTGAAACCTGTTACGTGTCTCCTTGTTTCTCTTTCAGACTCGTATCTCTTATACCAGGCGGAACTTTAGGGAAGATAGTGAGCCAAACCATCTTGAGGACAGCGAGATGACCCCAAGGTCCTGTCTTGATGAAGACAGTGAGTTGAAGCTACTCACCAGCAGGTGTGAGACAACCTCTGTGCAGTCGCTGCCTCAATCAGTTCGACTTCTTCAGTCTCAACTTAAAGCGGAAAGGCTTGCTTCAGCTCAGCTCCGACTTGAAGTCAAAGATGCAATGAAGATGTCAGAGGACTGCCGTGCGCACCATCATGCCTTAAATCTAGTGTTGATGCATCTATCGTTGACACAACTGAGGTCTACTCAGCTTCTTCAGCTGTTTTGGGGGGCCGACGTGGCCAAGCCTAGTGCCTTCTGAAGTGCTCTCAGTTTTGTATATTCTTTTGTCGGCGCGTTTATTTGCACTGGTGGCGAACTTTGATGCCCAGTGGATGTAATATGTGTGATAGCCGTGATAGCCTAGCGTAAGTTGCTTGCTTATTTATTTCCTTGTTGTCTTGTTTATTTGTTTGCTTGTAGTCATTGCAGTTCTTTTTCCGCGGTTTGCTAGTGGCTGCAATAACCTATTTTTTAAAACTAGGCCACAATAACCATGGGCTAATATTTACTGTAGTGACACTGGGCCTCCTACGGGCCGTAGAAACAGTGGGCCTTCTACGGGCCATAGAAACAATGGGCCTTCTACGGGCCGTAAAAATAATGGGCCTTCTACGGGCTGTATCATCAATGGGCCTTATACGGGCAGTATGATCGATTGGCCAAACATGGGCCAATAACAGGCCGCATTATGGCCGTAAACGGGCTAGAGTTGGAATTGTCCGTTCATGGGCCGACCATAACGGGCCATCGTTAATAGGCCGTATTTGATGACGCTATGAAAACGGCCCAACGTATTAACGGACCACAAACGGGCCGACTGTAACCACGGGCTGAATTTGGCCCACAAGCAGAAAATGACAGTAACGGGCCGTAAGTAAACGAATGCTGGAAATGAGCCCAAGAATAAATGGGCTCTGAGAAGGCCGAAAGATAACATGGGCTGGAAACGGCCCAACGGAATAACGGGCCGTTAATGGGTATAAAGTGATACACTGTTCATTACGGGCCAGTTTCACCACGGGCCGTTAATGGGTGTAAAGTGATACACTGTTCATTACGGGCCAGTTTCACCACGGGTCGTTAATAGGCCAAGAGTTACATAGGGCCTCATATGGGCCGAAAGACGTCATGGGCCATACATGGGCCAGAAATGAAAACGGGCTGGAATCATATTGGGTGGCCCAGATGGCGCTACTGGGCCTAATTCGGATAGGGCGTAACGGCCTTGGGTTAGCGGGCTGTAAATGGGCTATATGCGAATAGACCGTTAACAGGCTTTACATGGGCCGGCCCGCCACCTTTTGACCAAGTCAAACGGGCCGGCCTTTTCACAGGAATGGGCCTCTGTTGGGCCGTGCCACGTGTCGACGTATCATAGGCGCCTTCTGTCCAATGAGTGGATGACATCTGTCCCAACGATGAGCCGACACGTGTTTCCTCCAACCAATGATGATTTTACACGTGGAAAATCCCCATTGGTCGGGGCTGTTAACGGGTTATCGGATCCAAAACCCGACCCGATAGCTTAACGGCGTTCCATTACGGTGGATGCCACGTGTCGGTCACCCTTGACGAAAGCACTTCTGTGACGCGGGATTTATCGTCATGGAAGTGGACACTTCCGTGATGATAATTTTGGTAATGTCATCGAACACTTCTACGACAGCACAGGTATGACTATCTTGATTCTGTCATAAAATCGTCATGGATGTACATGCATGACAGAAAATGCGACCTACTGTGACAAACACGTATCATCACGGAAGTGTATTTTTTTTAGTGTAACCATCTTAAGAATATAATTGGTCGGCAACGACGGAAGTGAAAATTTAGGTTCACTAAAGACCACAGAGTTCGGGAGCTTTCCACAAACTAAATCCTCAATATTTTCCTCCCACATTGATCGGAGTTGAGGTTTCACGATCATGGTTAACATGATAGCCTAGGAAAAGGAACTTATAAAGAAACTATTTTTCCCAAAAGATGTTTCTTACATTAAAAAGTAATGTAACATATCTCTTCACGTACCTTTGTTTATAAAACCATATGGCCAGATTGCCTTTTTTGCCGTAAATCTTTACCCTCATAAAGGCTTTATAAAGTGGGACAAACACTCCCCGACTACTGGCCGAGGAGGTTGAAGCCGATGGTCGGTCGACAAAGTTTTGTACAATGCGGATCCGAGCATTAATGATGTAAAGTACTTGGATACATAGAATCATTACACATAAATTGTGAGTAAAGTCAATTTATTGCAGCCCATCTTTTAAAGAGTCAAGGGCACAATCTCGCTGAGACAACCGAGCAGCTGACATAACACTCTCATAATTCCCTATTGGCGTTGATTTCCTATTTATGAAGCCCCTTGGTGCCGACCTTGGCGAACTCGGCCTTCGCTAGCTCTAGCTCCTTTAAGGAGACATTTATTCTCTTTTCGAGAAGTCTGTGTTAAACAAAAAAAATCAAGCGGATATCGATCCTTAATTCGGCCACCCGTGCCCACATTAAGGCTCGGGGGCTACTGGGCTTCGCGCTCCTTACTTAAAAGCCATTAATGGGTTACACCGATGCCCTGATCTGGCGTTTCCACCCGACCAGTGGCTCGGGGGCTACTGCATTGCCGATTCATGCAGACAATTTACAAAATGCAAAACAATTTTCGAGGAGATTACAATCCTTAGGTTGGTCGGCCGCACCCAACCTGAGTCTCGGGAACAATTGTGCACCGCGTTTCCATTCTTATGTACGCTGCCGAGCTAGGAGTTGATCCTGAGGCTGATTTCGCCAATCGACCTGAGTCTCAGGGGCTACTGGGATCAGCAATTTCATGTTTTCATCCAGGTGCATTTCGGATTTTAGGCCGACACACACCTTGAGAGCTACTGGCTATACATCTCATCAGCAAATAAATTGCACTAATCGGAAATAAATTCCACAAAAAATCAGCCCATGGCCGAGGTGGTGCACTACCTCGGAAGCAGTCCCACATAAAGCTTGGATGCAACTGGCTATATCCATATAGGATGTTTTCCGGCATTAAGCTCGGGTGAACTCCTTCAAAGTTTTTCAAGAATGAGATAATTTATGACACCTCGGATGCAGATCGGCGTTGGAGCTCGGCTGCAAAAAGACATCTCGGATGTAGTTCGGCGTTGGAGCTCGGCTAGAAAAGACACCTAGGATGCAGTCTGGCGTTGGAGCTCGGAAGCCAGAGGACACCGCCGCACGGGAAACACTTCAAACCCGAGGTGTGGTGTAAAAAATAACAAGGCATTGATAAAGGACGAAGACTTAAATGGCTCCTCGGATGCCCGCCGTGTGAACACTTCAGATTTAGCTCGGCAATCCTCAAGATCAAAAATGAAAATATTTGTTGAACCAGTTTTCAAGACCGACAACCGAAAACGAAGAACAGTTCGAAAAAACCGAGGAGCGTCCCCAACTTGAAGACCGGTTCAGGGGGCTACTGACGGTGTCCTGAACTAGGGGGTACTCATCACGTTGTCTCCCGACCAGGTGGATCGGGCCGAGGACCCCCATGGCGGTTCACTCATGGGCCACTTCGGGCAGCTCATGCCGTATAGAAGGAGGTTTTCACAAAACTTGGCGCACAAGACGAGGACTCCTCTAAATCCTAGACCTCTGCTGCATTATATAAACCTAGGCCAGACTAGTCAATAGATGATCTCATATTCATAAGAACAATCTCGTGGTAGATATATGTACCCTATAGTACACCCATATCAATACAATCAATAGCAGGACGTAGGGTATTATCTCTTCGAGAGAGCCCGAACCTGGGTAAAATCATGTGTCTGTGTTACCATCGCTCCAAGACGCCTTGCTTAGAACTCCTACTACAAGATATGCCGGATATAAAACCGACAGCAGGGTCACTGGAGGGGAGCTGCCCCGCGAGTCGCCTAGGAGTGCGCTGGTCGCCATCTCGAAATTAGCATTTGGGGGTTTGGGAGTCGACCTCAATGTTCATTATATCAGTATAAACCTAAACCCACGCCGTATTTCCCGTTAACTATTTGAAACTCTAATTTTCGGTTTTTAATTTTGTTAACCGAATTAAAAAATAATACTGAACGGTAGAAATCGAATTTTGGGTTTATACGGAATGTATACCCTGAGCACGTAAGCGCTGCCACTTCTCGAACGACTACCGTGCCCAAAGTAGTTTCGGTGCACCCGCGGCCACAAAGCACACCCTGATCGTGCACGCGCGACGGCCGGCCGCTAGACGTTGACATGCCTATCCACCATGCATCAGCTATCAATGATTGAGATGCTGGGACGATTGGCGACATGCCCGCCCCGGCCTGCCGGCTCGCGCCTCCTTGGAAGCACGTCCTCTCCTTTGTTATACATGTATACATACAGATACAGTTCATGTTATAATTTCCATACCATATGATCCTCAAAACTAAAAAAAAATCCATACCATATGTCACAACAATATAGAACATGAAACCAAGGGAACAAATAGAAAACAAGAAATCAAGAGAGGAGATATCTTCTCCTTCCATGACCATTTTTATTATTTATCGGCACCTCGCGGTGGCGTCAGTGCTTATGTGCTGCCTCTCCATGATCGATCCCAACCTAACACAAGCGTTGACACCCAGAAGCTGAAGAGGGCTACTACTAGTACCGGACCGCCGGTGACCATTCCACCGGCACACGCACGGCCGCGAGAGGGTCTGATCGAGTACACGCAATGTCTCGCGCTTCTTGGCTCCTGGCGTGCTCCCCGTGCGCCGGGCTCGCGTTGCTAGCCGCGCTCACCACCGGCCTGCTGGTCCTCGGCTACGCGTCGAGCTCCTTCCTCAGGGATCCGGCGTATGGGTACGACGACCCCTACAGCCCGGACGCCGCCGACGCTGCGTCGACGGCACCGCCGGCGACCGTCCCGAGGCGCGGGGCCGGGTACCCGCCGGTGCTCGCGTACTACATCTCCGGCGGGCACGGCGACTCCGTCAGGATGACGCGGCTGCTCAAGGCCGTGTACCACCCGAGGAACCGGTACCTGCTGCACCTGGACGCCGGCGCGGGAGCCTACGAGCGGGCGCGGCTAGCCGGCTACGTCAGGTCGGAACAGCCGTTCCTCGAGTACGGGAACGTGCACGTCGTCGGCAAGGGGAGCCCCGTCGACGGCCGCGGCGCGTCCGTCGTCGCCGCCGTGCTCCGCGGCGCCTCCGTTCTCATGAGGCTTGGCGCCGACTGGGACTGGCTCGTCACGCTCGCCGCCACGGACTACCCGCTCGTATCGCAGGACGGTGAGCTGCAATCCGTGACGTCTCGTCATTTTCCCTACTCCGATTGATGATTCTTCATGTCACTGACAAAACCAATGGTGGCGTGCGCCGCGCAGACCTTCTCTACGCCTTCTCCACCGTGCCGAGGGACCTCAACTTCATCGACCACAGGATGGACTCCGAGACCGCGCCGGTGGTCGTGCTGGACCAGAATCTCCTGCAGAACACCAACGCCGAGATCTCCTTCTCGTCGGGGCACCGTCCAAAGCCTGATGCGTTCGAGCTCTTCAAAGGTTCTCCCTGGACGGTACTGAGCCGGGCCTTCGCGGAGCACTGCGTGGTGGCGCCCGACAACCTCCCGAGGACGATGCTCATGTACTTCAGCAACGCCCTGAACCCCATGGAGTTCTACTTCCAGACGGTCATGGCCAACTCGGCGCACTTCAAGAACAGCACCGTCAACCACACCTTCCGGATCGCCGTCCCGGAGACCGCGCCGCCTCACCGGTCGCGGTACGACGCCGTGGTGAGCAGCGGCGCGGCCTTCGCCGGCCGGTTCGGTGACGACGGCGACGAGGCGCTGCTGCAGAGGATAGACGAGGAGCTGCTCAGGCGACCGCTTGACGGCGTCACGCCGGGACGGTGGTGCGCCGGCAGCGACGAGCAGGCAGCGGGCGAGGAGTGCTCCGTCGGCGGCGACATTGACGTTGTCAGGCAGGGCGAGGCGGGACAGAGGCTGGCGAGCTTGATGGCCGGCCTTGTCGGGGCCGGACCGTGAGGGCGCATTGAGCATCGAGTACGAAAACACAAATATTATAGTACACGTGGCTCGCTGTACGCTAACACAAATACAGTAGTAAAAAGTTGCTTTGCAGGCCTGCTGCCAAGTCGCAATGGTCCGACATGTGTAGGAGTTCGCTGGGAGTTCCTTCTCAGCGAATGTTCACCAGTTATGTTTACTAATTGTTTTTTAGATAGCTATAGCTATAACCACTCATTTTAAGTGGTTTTTTACTTTTAAAAAAATATATTTACTAATTGTTCGATCTGGTGTATCGTATAAAAATCGTACGCGAGGTGCGCATAGCACAACTCTTCTTGTTTAGTACTTTGATAAATATTATGTGCTTAAATTGTTGCAATATTTTCTCCAAGGTATGACAAAAAAGATGTGCAGAAAAAAGTCACATTTTTGGCACAACATTCAACACAAAGCTATATAGGCAACGAATCATAAGATTTACAACATATGGAAAATTAAATTGCAGAATAAAAAATAACATTGCACGCAACAACACAAAAACACCTTCGCGTCATGAATCAAAATATTTAGCGGGCGCCTAGAATCATCGCAATATAGCACTTGTGTGTATGCAACAAACTGTATACGAGCTCGCCACAGGTCGAAAGAGCCCATGACATTTCAATGGAAAAATCATTGAATGAGTATGGGTATGCCAACCGCTAAAAAATCTCTGAATATCGCTACACTATTACATTGATCACCACGATCAGCACAAACTTCGTCATGACAATAGAAAACAGTGGTGTGGTGTGGTGTTGGTTTACCTTTACATTCTCCACAATATCAGTTACTCCCTTCGTTCCTAAATATATGTCTTTTTAAAGATTTCTATATATATTACATACGGATGTGTATAGACGTACTTTATAGTGTAGATTCACTCATTTTGCTCCGCATGTAGTCCATATTGAAATCTCTAAAAAGACTTATATTTAGAAACGGAGGGAGTACATACTTACATATCCGGTACACCTCAGAGTTCATGAATAAATGCCCCTAGAGTGGATCCTCAACGGCGGTCACGACTGTACATTGACGGACAAACTATTATGACTTGAGGACTCTCAGGAGAATGCGGCT
>NC_057802.1:423113466-423188653 GCF_018294505.1 Triticum aestivum | reverse complement strand
TCCGCTTGAGCACACAACCACCCCCTTCCACACACTCACCACCAGCCCTCTGGATGCGCTGCTCCCATCAGTTGCGCCACCACCATCGCCATTCTTTGACCTCCCCTATGTCAAAGCTGGCCAGGTGGCTCTCCGCTGCTTCCTGGGCTGTGGCAACGCCATGGGCCTGGAGTTTGAAGATGATTGCAGCTACTACTGTCATCTTGCAGTCACTACGCCGGAGATGCACCTGGCTTCGCCCCTCTACATTGTTTTCGAGTTCTCCAACCGCCACCTCAACGCCATCACCATCGCCGCTCTGCTCCAAGCTGCCCTCGGCGGCTGTGCTGCGGACTTCTTCATCGCCATGTACTCCCTCCTCGTCTTCTGCTTCCATGTGACCTCCTCGTGGGTCGCGGAAATCATCCTAGCTCAAACTACGATCCGCCACCGCAACTACGCCTTCTCCTTCGCTAGAACCCTCCCACCGCTTCCACCACCGCCCCTTGCGGCTGCCTCATGCATGTCACTTGCTACACTCATGCAAATTCCAGAAGACCTATGCCTCCACTTCGAAGGCGTGGCCTTCACGCAGCTCCGTTCGACAGTCATCATCGACCCTTGCTCCAACCTCCATGGATGCCGCATGTATGCGCGCGTCATCCAATTCCCGTTCGCCCTCTCTGCTAGCTCTATGGCCCTACTCTCCCTCGCTTGTTTGGCGGCTGCTACCTCCACTTCAATGTCGTGGACGACGGAGACTCCTGCTTCTCGTTCACTGTCGCCAACCCAGCAGTTGCCCACCTCATTACCTCCATGGGTGACTTCCACAAACAGGGCATGCTGATCCTTTTCCCCAAGCTACCGTTCCTGGGTTGCGCCGGACGCTCGCTCGCTGGCGAGGTCAAGCTCTATTGTACTATGCCACGTCGTCCTCTCCGATGGCGAACGTCACTGCATCACTGCCCTCACCGTCAATGGCTCTTGATCTGCCACAGGTGAGATGATCTCGGCCTGGTATTAGCTTTTTTTACCGTATGCTTCATGTTAACTGCCTTAATCAGCTCTGATACGTCTCCGACGTATCTATAATTTATGAAGTATTCATGCCATGTTTACAATAGTTTTTTATGGTTTTGGTATGATTTGATTAGAACTAACCCGGACTGACGCTGTTTTCAGCAGAACTATTATGGTGTTGTTTTTGTGCAGAAATAAAAGTTCTCGGAATGCGACGAAAATCAACGGAGAATTTTTCTGGAAAATATGAAAAATACTGGAACAAAAATCTACCAGAGGGGAGTTCTGTCAGGACCCCGATTCTAAGTCACACCGATCTAGCCTGTAACACCTCATATCACTTTGTGGCCTCACGCACGGTATTCCCACGGGTGTCGCCTTACCATGGCCCGGGACCGTTTGCGCCTTTTGGCTCACGTATATGATAATGTCGCTAGCATCCATATGACAGAGAACCCGGGCCGACATGACTAGTCGTGAACCCAAAGTGGCACTAACTTACGGGGACAGGCATACGTGAATCAACATCGAGCATGTCGGTCAGCAGCGTGCGAATCCGGGCTGTAGCACTGGGCTAACAGGACTCCGGGAACCCGGGCTGTAGCAGGCTAGATAGGACTCCGGATGTCACCGCGTGACATTTCCCCGAAGGGACAGACACAGGAACGAAGTGAATCACATGCCGGCCAGTCAAGTGTTCCGGAGCAGTAGTGCTGGGCTAGCAGGACTCCGGTGAACTGGGCTGTAGCGGACTACTATGGCTCATGGAAGCACAAGACTACATTTCCCCATAAGAGAGGCTACCAAGGATAAACAACTAGGTTGTCGGATCCCACACATACCAAGCATTTCAATCATACACACAATATGCCCGATATGTGTAAATACAACATGGCATCACAACATAACTCTACGACTCAAGTATTTATTCACTAGGCTCCGAGGAGCAAGATATTACAAACATGGGTCTCGTGACCCAACATTCAGAGCATACAAGTCAAACACATGCGGAAGCTTAACATGTCTGAGTACAGACATCTACAAATGAAAAAGGCTGAGAAGCCTGACTATCTACCAGATCCTGCCGAGGGCACAAGATCGTAGCTGAGGTATCAAGCTAAACGTCGAAGTCCACACGGAACTACTAGCGAGACTGACGTCTCTCTGCAAAACATAAAATAAGCAAACGTGAGTACAAATGTACCCAGCAAGACTTACATCAGAACTATCTACATATGCATCGGTATCAACAAAGGGGGTGGTGGAGTTTAACTACAGCAAGCCAGCTTTGACTCGGTGGCTATCCTAACTACGACTGCAAGTAACTCTTTTGAGGTGGCGCACACGAGTCCACATATTCACCATATCAATACTCCACTATGGATCCGCTCTCGTCTCCCTACGAGAACGCCATCCATAGCACTCACGCTTATCTTGTGCATTTTAGAGTATCCACTTTCACTTGTCTATGAACTGTTATAGGCAACCCAGAAGTCCTTTACCGCGGACACGGCTATTCGAATAGATCATATTAACCCTGCAGGGGTGTACTTCGTCACACACGCTCTCACCACTTACCGCCGTTTACACAGCATGTACTCGGCAACCATCAAGCGAAAGCCCAGCGAGGGTGTCAGCCACAGCCTACCTAAACACTTAAGTCTCTAGTCCAGGTTTATCGCCTATTCAGGTTCCATCCGCAGGGAGTCCGGCCAAGGTTTCCACATACGGCCCCGAACGATGTGTGCAGGGTTCCCGAGACACCAAACGGGCGCCCGGTACACCGTGCCACGTGCCTACCGCATCACAGCCCACCCCTCAGGTCAGCGCTGCCCACGGCCTCCAGCATACTACAAACACCAGAAACTACTTGCAACTCCTGGACAGAGGACAAGGGTGATTAAGAAGCCGAGAGGGTCCATTGGTTTCGGGCCCAATGCGTGGTAGTAACTGTTTCATGGATCACAAACACATAACTCAGTTCCTGAGGACGGCTGCAATGAGATAACCCACCATGTACTCCTACATGGCCTCTCACCGCTACCTTTACCAAATCGTGTTCACACACTTAGCTCACACACAGTAGGACATGTTCATCACCATTCCAACTCATCCCCGATGAATCAGACCCGACTCAACTCTAAGCAGTAGCAGGCATGACAAACAAGCATCATTGAGTAGGCACATCAGGGCTCAAACAACTCCTACTCATGCTAGTGGGTTTCATCTATTTACTGTGGCAATGACAGGTCATGCAGAGGAAAAGGGGTTCAACTACCGTAGCATGTAACAGTTGAATCGATGTTGTCCTAATGCAGTAGAAGAGAGCAGGAGCGAGAGAATGGGATTGTATCGGAATGAACAAGGGGGTTTTGCTTGCCTGGCACTTCTGAAGATATTATAGTTCTTCATCGGTGTCATCAAACTCATCGTCGGAATCACGGCTATCGAGAGGGGACAATTACCGGCAACAGAGAGGAAACACAATCAATGCAATGCAACAATATGATGCATGGTCGTGACATGTCAAGAATGTTATGATTTACATTAATGCATCTAACAACATTTTAAATGAAGTCCATATGAACTAAGGGTTCATATGCAAACTCCACATTTAGCATTTAAAATGTCATTATCATGTTTTCACCTATACAGAAGGTATAACTTAGTTTGACATGCATGAAAGTGATACAGATGGATAGATTGCATTTTTCTGATAATTTTTCATATATAATTTGTTTCATTTGGAGTTACGGATTAATTTCTATGAATTTTAGAAGTTTTGGGCATTTTCTGGAATTTCCTGTATAAAAATAATTCCAGTAATAAAATTAATGCGTCAGGGTGACGTCAGCTGGTCAGCGGGGTCGTCCAGGTCAAACCTGACGTGTGGGGTCCACACGTCAGTGTCACTGTTAGTAAACTAACTAATTTAGAATTAATTAAAAGTTAATCCAGGTTAATTAGCAGGCGGGCCCCACTTGTCATTGACTCAGGGGAGGGGGTCAGCCTGGGTCAAACGGGGTCAACTCGTCGGTGTTTAGCCGCCGGCGAGGCCAGACGCGGCGGCGAGCCACGGGTTTGCCCTACGGGGCACCGTTTGGCGCGCGGAGCACAGCTACGGGATGCGGACGCTCGTCCGCATCCAACCGTGGGGGTGGCGCGGCCGGGGAGTGGCCGACGTGGCGCCGGTGACGAGCTCGGCGGCGGCGCGTGCGGGTGCAGTTGCTACGGAGCTCGAGAGCGAGATCGAGAAGGGGGAGAAGGTAGCGGAGCTCACTGCGGTCACGTAGAAGCAAACGGCGCGGTCGGGGACGGGCTGATGACGTCGGGAGGTCGCCGGCGATCTCGGAGCAGAGGCGGCGAAGTCGAGGGTGCAGGGGGCGATGCAGGCCGTTTGGCGTTGCCTGACTCGGCTGAGAGGACGAGGGCGTCGAGACGGAGCTGCTGGACAGCACGGGAAGGCGAGGGGAGTACGGTGGCTGCGGTGGTGGCGAGCGGCGGCGACGAACCCGTTCGGGTGGGTGAGAGAGAGGTCCAGGGGAGGGAATGAGCACGGGGGAGAGCGGGAGGGGTCGAGGGGAGCGCGTGGCGTCTCCGGGGACGTCCAGGGGGAAGCGGCAAGCAGGAGGTGGCCAGGGCGCGTGGGCGCGCACGGCGGCCACACGCCTCTCGTCCTACTGGCGAGAGGTGGGAGATGACTGGCAGCGGCGCTGTGCTGGGCCGGCCAGGTGGGCTGGCCAGCTGGGCTGCGACAGGTGAGGCCAGGTAGGTTTCCTTTCTCTTTTTTTTATTTGTTTCTGTTTTCTAATATTCTGTAGTCTTTAGGGCTTTATTAAAAATACTTAGACACTTCCAAAAATCATGAAACTACTCATGATCACTGTTGGGAATATATCCTACAGTAAACATTTTAGTTTATGATTATTTGAGCATTTAAAATATTTAATAGCATTTAAATGCCCAAATGCAAATAGAGTATGATTTAATCCAGAGCCCAAATATGTCATGGAAAAATGTGCATCACCTCTGGTTACTGTTTCCAGCATTTTCCAAGAATGATGAACATTTTTGAAAGCCATTTGGATTTACTGGAAATATTTTGGTTGAACCTAGTGAATTCCTTTAATGCTAGGGTTTAGGCAATCCCCATTTCAAGTTTCTTTCAAAGTTTAAACATGATGCACACATGAAGTTAGCCTAGTGCAATGTCAGAAGCTAGGGATGTGACAACTCACCCCCACTAAACAAGAATCTCGTCCCGAGATTCAAGTCGTGAGCTAAGAAGACAGAGGGACACAAGCTAACACAATCTTCACGATCCAGATTCCACTTCATAAGAACGTTGATTCGATCATCATCTTCGTCTCAACGTCTTGCTTTGAGAACTACATCCAACATGACAACGAGTAGAAAGGGAGAATTTAAGAAGAATCGATCTTCCTGAGATTCGAGCAACTTAGGATCATCTTAATGATCACAAGATCAATTCACGGAATGAGACATAGAAACATCTCTGTTGCTAAGAGGCAAAACATGCATCAGGAGGGACGGAAGAAACAATTTGACGAGGGTTTCAAAGTAGCGAGGAAAATTGCCATGATTCGATAACGGGGCACCTTGGGGAAGGTGACTCGTAGAATTATTACCTTAAGTGGCAAAAAGGATTACTTTTGATATAGAGATCATTGAGACTTTTTATATCAGCCTAAGGCAAATCACAACAATCGTTTGGCGGAGTTCGAAGGAATGGCATACTCGGACTAGAATGGATGATGTGAACTACCTTGTTGAAGACAACGCAAGGGATGATTTGCTTATCACCGGAAATGGATGGAACCCATGGTAGAATGGCACATTGGCGGTGCAAGCTGGGAACGATTGCAAATGCTGGCAATGATTCTGGTAACTGGGAGAAGCTTAAACAGTAGAGGGTGAGTCCACTCTTGAAAAGTTATAACATACCGGAGACTAGGAGCATCCTTAGGCCATGAAACCTATGCTTGTGGTGCTCTCAAGAACTTGAGCATTTCCATATCATCAAGGTTTTACCAATATCCGTGTCGAGGATCCTGGCAACACAACATACTACCATGATGAATAGTGATGGATGATGCAGATGCAAAGGAAGATAACACCTTCTAGGATTTCACCTTAGCGAGGCCAAGGGGACGGAAATCTGAACGATCGACCGAGAGACATTTAGCACTCCGCTTCTAATGTTCTCCTTGATGTGCTAGTGCAACCCATTTATTAAAATGGTTTGGTACGTAGAACATCAAGTAAAGGTCGGACTTCGGGAGCACAAGAATCCATAAGGAATATCTACGGAAGTAGAATCTTACGAAATCCTTATGGAGAGGTGGCCAACTTCCTCAATCAAGATACTATAATAATAGGTCTTCCGGTTGGGTGTGTTGGCCACGACATCCACTCTACCGGTTACCGAGAGACCAATATTATAGCTCTTGGGAAACGTTCCAACCATCACATCTGCCCGAGATTCAGATCTGGTTGGTGGCAGGATATTCCAGACTCATCGAGTCTAGGAAGAAAAATGAAGGTTTGCAACACAAATCGACGAGATGACGTTGCGAGATTCTCAGGGGATGAACTACGATAGCAAGCTCCAAAACATGAGCTGGTTCTGCTACAACATGTGAACACGCTGTCCCAGACAAGCATGACCACATAGTAGTCTTAGAATAAAACACTACCGAGTTCTGATTAGGAACCATCATTGCGGAGAGCGAAGTCATGCGCATGTACCTTTGGGTCCTTAAGGAATAGCACTTAAGAACTTCTTTTCCTTGAACAAATCAATCAGTGGCTTGGTGTGCTAGGGATTCATATAGAATGAAGGTTGCAAGTCTCCAGACCAAAGAATACTTCGCACGTATGCATGACTGACTTGGGATGATTCCAGAGGAAGCGAAACAAACTTTCTCAAGTTCACGGCGGCAACTTGCATCATATGCACGTGAACTAGAGGAAGTCACTTCTTCCATCAAAACATAAACTTCATGAGCTAACACGAGGAAGATGCTTTCAAAAGTTTCCAACGCTAACTTAGATGTTCAACCAAATCATGGAGGAGATAAGGATGTTGTCGATGGGCTCAACAACAAACCATCTAGGCTTCCATATAGATGGAATTCCACAATTAAGTGAACACGGTGATAGCATTGGTCAGACCAAAAGATGTAATGGTGTATGCTCGAGGAATCAACCACGAGTAAGACAACACTACGAACATCGTTGGTTCTGATTTGATTTGATGATAGGCCATACTCAAATCAAAGTTTGGTTAAGATGATAGGTCCATTAATTGATCACGAGGACCAATCGATGAAGAAATCATCTTTCTACAACACACAACACAAGATATCCCTTTGGAAATGAACTAAGTTAGACAAGTTTTTATCTTCCAACTCTCCAAGTTGTTGTTTAGCTTGACCAACTAGCTCAGGGGTATCCAACACAGATTCTTGGAGAATGGGTGGTTTGGAGGAAAACCAACATGATCACGAACTCAACATAGCGGTCAGGTGACAACCTGGTAATACATCCAAGAAGATATTCGGAACATCACGAACCACCGATATGTTACTAAGCTCGAGAACGATCTTGATTTTCAAGGCAAGACGATATGACCGAATAAGCAAGGACTGACACTATCCTAACTCATTGATCGAAAAGTGCACCGGGAATAAGGACTGGGTAGCACGATCAACCTTAGGATGTGATTCAGTAACCAACACGCTAAGGATGAAATTATTGTCCTTTAACTACCAAGCAACGGAGTTGCTAGGAGTATAGATTTCACACATCATAGTTCACCTGTCGGCATTCCGGTTGTGACAACACGGAACCGAGGAATGAGCAATGATGGCGAGAAGTATCACTGCGTTAAGAATTCGTGAGAGATGGTGCAATTCTCATGACAATTCTGACATAAAGGGGGTAATACTCCGAAGGTAGAACAGAACAAAAGCTGGATTGGCATTTTGATCTGCGGAATACAACTACTTTGACCAATCCAAGAATGGACGAGGTACTGGAGTTTGTTTCTCCTAGTCATTCCGGATTAGAATGGCTTGACAGACCACAAGAATAATAGGCATCGATAACACAAATGCACAATTACTCCTGACTATCAATTGATAGACGAGGGCCAGAAAATAACTAAAGAGGGACAACCCAAAGGAACATATGTTTTTCTGAGTTGTGGATGCATGGATTAGTATGTCGAACAAATTCAACATATTTCTTCCGGATAACCCATGCAGAGGAGGAAGGACTGGCAGAGTCACAATATGAATGGAGTACTCCTCAAGAGCGCCCTGGTTGTGATCTTTTGGTTAAAAGAACTTCTGCCATGATGGTTCATGGTATTGGAAGAATGAAATACCACGGACCTCGAGGACTAATGCAAAGGTTACTAATAACCTAAAGGAACGAGCAAACACTATCAACAGGAGGTAAGTGGAGTGAATCTTGGGCTCAAGAACCCAGAAATAGAATGCCTACTAACTAAATGGCATCACGGGATGCTTTCGAGAATAATGGCCAGAATCATCACACTGGGGATGCAAGCATTGCTAGATTACTGAGTGGTTCTCTAAGACACCTAGGGTCATAATAATAACTCCAACATATATGTCAAGGCAACAGAGTACCTCAACTCAACGATTAGTGTGGTTAATCTGGCCCAAAGGAACATCGAGAACGGAAAGAAGGGATTTGCAAATGCATCAGATTATTTAGAAGCCTGGGATGACTCGGACAGCATAACGGCTGTAAATGCTCAAAGGATTTGAGACATCCTACAAAATGGTGGCATAACCACTCAACATCACAATATAAACTTCCGGGATCAATGGTCAACATACGGAAGTAGCAGGAACTGAACTAAGGCTTAAATCCATCAATCCTATGAGTCTACGGATTAGTAACACGTGATCCTGATAGAAAGATGAGAAGCCTAGTTCTTAATCCCCGTAGAAGAGAAGAGGGTGACTCAGATCAGAAGGGCATAAGGTAAAGGAGTAAAAAGAGCCTTACGTTCCCTCCCACAATCAATTCCCTTATATAACTAAAGCATTTCTAGACTCAACTTCGACCAGTTTGGCTTGGTAATCCTACAGGCAGTCAGGCTCTGATACCAACGCTGTCAGGACCCCGATTCTAAGTCACACCGATCTAGCCTGTAACACCTCATATCACTTTGCGGCCTCACGCACGGTATTCCCACGGGTGTCGCCTTACCATGGCCCGGGACCGTTTGCGCCTTTTGGCTCACGTATATGATAGTGTCGCTAGCATCCATATGACAGAGAACCCGGGCCGACATGGCTAGTCGTGAACCCAAAGTGGCACTAACTTACGGGGACAGGCATACATGAATCAACATCGAGCATGTCGGTCAGCAGCGTGTGAATCCGGGCTGTAGCACTGGGCTAACAGGACTCCGGGAACCCGGGCTGTAGCAGGCTAGGCAGGACTCCGGATGTCACCGCGTGACATTTCCCCGAAGGGACAGACACAGGAACGAAGTGAATCACATGCCGGCCAGTCAAGTGTTCCGGAGCAGTAGTGCTGGGCTAGCAGGACTCCGGTGAACCGGGCTGTAGCGGACTACTATGGCTCATGGAAGCACAAGACTACATTTCCCCATAAGAGAGGCTACCAAGGATAAACAACTAGGTTGTCGGATCCCACACATACCAAGCATTTCAATCATACACACAATATGCTCGATATGTGTAAATACAACATGGCATCACAACATAACTCTACGACTCAAGTATTTATTCATTAGGCTCCGAGGAGCGAGATATTACAAACATGGGTCTCATGACCCAACATTCAGAGCATACAAGTCAAACACATGCGGAAGCTTAACATGTCTGAGTACAGACATCTACAAATGAAAAAGGCTGAGAAGCCTGACTATCTACCAGATCCTGCCGAGGGCACAAGATCGTAGCTGAGGTATCAAGCTAAACGTCGAAGTCCACACGGAACTACTAGCGAGACTGACGTCTCTCTGCAAAACATAAAATAAGCAAACGTGAGTACAAATGTACCCAGCAAGACTTACATCAGAACTATCTACATATGCATCGGTATCAACAAAGGGGGTGGTGGAGTTTAACTGCAGCAAGCCAGCTTTGACTCGGTGGCTATCCTAACTACGACTGCAAGTAACTCTTTTGAGGTGGCGCACACGAGTCCACATATTCACCATATCAATACTCCACTATGGATCCGCTCCCGTCTCCCTACGAGAACGCCATCCATAGCACTCACGCTTATCTTGCGCATTTTAGAGTATCCACTTTCACTTGTCTATGAACTGTTATAGGCAACCCAGAAGTCCTTTACCGCGGACACGGCTATTCGAATAGATCATATTAACCCTGCAGGGGTGTACTTCGTCACACACGCTCTCACCACTTACCGCCGTTTACACAGCATGTACTCGGCAACCTTCAAGCGGAAGCCCAGCGAGGGTGTCGGCCACAGCCTACCTAAACACTCAAGTCTCTAGTCCAGGTTTATCGCCTATTCAGGTTCCATCCGCAGGGAGTCCGGCCGAGGTTTCCACATACGGCCCCGAACGATGTGTGCAGGGTTCCCGAGACACCAAACGGGCGCCCGGTACACCGGCCACGTGCCTACCGCATCACAGCCCACCCCTCGGGTCAGCGCTGTCCACGGCCTCCAGCATACTACAAACACCAGAAACTACTTGCAACTCCTGGACAGAGGACAAGGGTGATTAAGAAGCCGAGAGGGTCCATTGGTTTCGGGCCCAATGCGTGGTAGTAACTGTTTCATGGATCACAAACACAGAACTCAGTTCCTGAGGACGGCTTCAATGA
Organism: Triticum aestivum; assembly: GCF_018294505.1. Taxonomy (NCBI): domain Eukaryota; kingdom Viridiplantae; phylum Streptophyta; class Magnoliopsida; order Poales; family Poaceae; genus Triticum; species Triticum aestivum. The sequence goes on along the minus strand of NC_057802.1, from coordinate 423,177,767 downwards.
GACAACCCACCATGTACTCCTACATGGCCTCTCACCGCTACCTTTACCAAATCGTGTTCACACACTTAGCTCACACACAGTAGGACATGTTCATCACCATTCCAACTCATCCCCGATGAATCAGACCCGACTCAACTCTAAGCAGTAGCAGGCATGACAAACAAGCATGAATGAGTAGGCACATCAGGGCTCAAACAACTCCTACTCATGCTAGTGGGTTTCATCTATTTACTGTGGCAATGACAGGTCATGCAGAGGATAAGGGGTTCAACTACCGCAGCATGTAACAGATGAATCGTTGTTGTCCTAATGCAGTAAAGAGAGCAGGAGCGAGAGAGTGGGATTGTATCGGAATGAACAAGGGGGTTTTGCTTGCCTGGCACTTCTGAAGATATTATAGTTCTTCATCGGTGTCATCGAACTCATCGTCGGAATCACGGCTATCGAGAGGGGACAATTACCGGCAACAGAGAGGAAACACAATCAATGCAATGCAACAATATGATGCATGGTCGTGACATGTCAAGAATGTTATGATTTACATTAATGCATCTAACAACAGTTTAAATGAAGTCCATATGAACTAAGGGTTCATATGCAAACTCCACATTTAGCATTTAAAATGTCATTATCATGTTTTCACCTATACAGCAGGTATAACTTAGTTTGACATGCATGAAAGTGATACAGATGGATAGATTGCATTTTTCTGATAATTTTTCATATATAATTTGTTTCATTTGGAGTTACGGATTAATTTCTATGAATTTTAGAAGTTTTGGGCATTTTCTGGAATTTCCTGTATAAAAATAATTCCAGTAATTAAATTAATGCGTCAGCATTGCGTCAGGGTGACGTCAGCTGGTCAGCGGGGTCGTCCAGGTCAAACCTGACGTGTGGGGTCCACACGTCAGTGTCACTGTTAGTAAACTAACTAATTTAGAATTAATTAAAAGTTAATCCAGGTTAATTAGCAGGCAGGCCCCACTTGTCATTGACTCAGGGGAGGGGGTCAGCCTGGGTCAAACGGGGTCAACTCGCCGGCGTTTAGCCGCCGGCGAGGCCAGACGCGGCGGCGAGCCACGGGTTTGCCCTACGGGGCGCCGTTTGGCGCGCGGAGAACAGCTACGGGATGCGGACGCTCGTCCGCATCCAACCGTGGGGGTGGCGCGGCCGGGGAGTGGCCGGAGTGGCGCCGGCGATGAGCTCGGCGGCGGCGCGTGCGGGTGAGCTAGGTGCAGTTGCTACGGAGCTCGAGAGCGAGATCGAGAAGGGGGAGAAGGTAGCGGAGCTCACTGCGGTCACGTAGAAGCAAACGGCGCGGTCGGGGACGGGCTGATGACGTCGGGAGGACGCCGGCGATCTCGGAGCAGAGGCGGCGAAGTCGAGGGTGCAGGGGGCGATGCAGGCCGTTTGGTGTTGCCTGACTCGGCTGAGAGGACGAGGGCGTCGAGACGGAGCTGCTGGACAGCACGGGAAGGCGAGGGGAGTACGGTGGCTGCGGTGGTGGCGAGCGGCGGCGACGAACCCGTTCGGGTGGGTGAGAGAGAGAGGTCCAGGGGAGGGAATGAGCACGGGGGAGAGCGGGAGGGGTCGAGGGGAGCGCGTGGCGTCTCCGGGGACGTCCAGGGGGAAGCGGCAAGCAGGAGGTGGCCGGGGCGCGTGGGCGCGCACGGCGGCCACACGCCTCTCGTCCTACTGGCGAGAGGTGGGAGATGACTGGCAGCGGCGCTGGGCTGGGCCGGCCAGCTGGGCTGGCCAGCTGGGCTGCGACAGGTGAGGCCAGGTAGGTTTCCTTTCTCTCTCTTTTTTTATTTGTTTCTGTTTTCTAATATTCTGTAGTCTTTAGGGCTTTATTAAAAATACTTAGACACTTCCAAAAATCATGAAACTACTCATGATCACTGTTGGGAATATATCCTACAGTAAACATTTTAGTTTATGATTATTTGAGCATTTAAAATATTTAATAGCATTTAAATGCCCAAATGCAAATAGAGTATGATTTAATCCAGAGCCCAAATATGTCATGGAAAAATGTGCATCACCTCTGGTTACTGTTTCCAGCATTTTCCAAGAATGATGAACATTTTTGAAAGCCATTTGGATTTACTGGAAATATTTTGGTTGAACCTAGTGAATTCCTTTAATGCTAGGGTTTAGGCAATCCCCATTTCAAGTTTCTTTCAAAGTTTAAACATGATGCACACATGAAGTTAGCCTAGTGCAATGTCAGAAGCTAGGGATGTGACAAGTTCCGGGGGGCCCACGAGGGTGGGGGCGCGCTCACCCCCTGGGCGCGCCCTTGTGCCTCGTGGACTCCTCGAGAGCCCCCCTGACGTGAAATCAACGCCAACTTCTCCTGTAAATACAGAAACCTTCGGGAAATAACCTAGATCGGAAGTCCCGCCGCCGCAAGTCTCTGTAGCCACGAGAAATCAATCTAGGCCCTCTCTGGCACCCTGCCGGAGGGGGCCATCATCACCGGTGGCCATGGAGGAGGATCCCGGAGGGGCCATCATCGCTATGAAGGCCAAGGACCATAGGGAGAACCTCTTCCTATCCGGGGGGAGGCCATGAAGGAGGAAGCACAAGGGGGAGAACCTCTCCTCCTCTCTCTCGGTGGCGCCGGAGTGCCATCGGGAGGGAAATCATCGCCGCGGTGATCGCCTTCATCAACATCACCATCATCATCACCATCCTCATCTATTTTACGCGGTCCACTCTCCCGCACCCCGCTGTAATCCCTACTTGAACATGGTGCTTTATGCCACATATTATGATACAATGATGTGTGGCCATCCTATGATGTTTTGAGTAGATATCCTTTGTCTTTGGGTTGATTGATGATCTAGATTGGTATGAGTTGTATGTTTTATTTTGGTGCTGTCCTATTGTGCCCTCCGTGTCGCGCAAGCGTGAGGGATTCCCGCTGTAGGGTGTTGCAATACGTTCATGATTCGCTTATAGTGGGTTGCTAGAGTGACATAAGCTTAAACCTGAGTAAGGGGGTTGTTGTGTATGTGATAAAAGGGGACTTGATGCTTTAATGCTATGGTTGGGTTTTACCTTAATGATCTTTAGTAGTTGCGGATGCTTGCTAGAGTTCCAATCATAAGTGCATACACTGTTCAAGATATCTTCCGATATTCCGATAAATCGGCCGATTTATCGCTTACCGTTGTCTGACCGATAAGATAAACCAGCCGATAAATCAGCCGATATGGCGATAGATTAGCCGATATGCCGATAAATTAACCGATTTACCCCTTATCATGGGTCGACCGATAAGTTCCCGATAAGCGATATCCCCATCCAAGACGGGAAAGTATGTTGGCTTATGCCTCTCCCTCATATGAAATTGCAATAGTGATTACCGATCTTGTTAACAATTGCTTAGGATAATTCCGCACACCAATCCATCCTTATTCCATACTCGCTATTTATAATATTTAGTAATATATTCTAACTTTATGTTAACAGCACCTACTTTTATATTTTAGCTCTCCGATATAATGCAAAGTTATCCTCTTCATACCCACAACGTAGTTTTATTTCTCGCTTCTATTTGGAAGCAAACGCTCGGTGTACGTAGAGTCGTATCAGTGGCAGATAGGACTTGAGAGAATATTGATCTTACCTTTAGCTCCTTGTGGATTCGACACTCCATACTTATCACTTCCACCTTTGGAAATCGCTACGATGATTCCCTGCATTTGGGGATAATCAAGCTCCCACCCCATCTGCATTACACCTCACACATTCACATTTTCTGGGTTGCCTTTATGCCAATTAGTGTTAAACCTAATGAAGTTCTGGTTGAGTCGACTTTAAACCACTGTTTTCCAGTCAAACAAGATTTCCATGCAGTCAAGGTTGATGAGCTCATTTTCAAAACTGGCATCTTCTCCCGCTCAGCAAAATTTCAAATCCTGAAGTCTAGGTCTCTTGACTTCTCAGGCTTTCGTCTCTTTCTCTTTGACCAGCTCGACTCGGCTGTTTCTCACTGCAGCCGGCACCTCGCGCTATATAAATCGTTTTCTTACTCCCCTCTGCAGCCACGAACCGTTTCCATCCTTGGCCCCTTCGTGCCACCCAAATCGCACATGCATGCTCCACACCCACCCGCCCTCACGGACTCGCCGCACGTCCATTCAGCCATGCACAATCCCCGGGCCCACCCCATGCACAATGATGGCTGCGCGGCGGCGTTAGGCGGACCAAATCCGCAAAAAGATCTGTACGCACCATGCGGGGCTGCGCGTGCGTGCGAGGCTCGCGCAAGAACCGAGGCATCCCCTTTTGTCTCTCTGTCTGTGCCAAATCTGGATACCCCACTCCCCCCACCTGCGTCTAATCCGGACGGCGTTGCGCTGCCCTCTGTCTCCCCCCGCCTGGCTACTATTGCCGCTCCCTGTCAGAACTCTGCATTGGGAACCAACGACTCCGCGCAGTCATGCACTCGCTCACCCACGCCGACCCCTCAAGCTACTCCTGGCCAGCATCTAGCCATCATCATCGTGCCTAAACCAGCCCTGCAGCCTAACCCGTCCGCTCGATCACCACGCCAAATGCCCCGGTCGCCTCAAGCGCCGCAACACGCAAGAGATCACGTCCTGCTAACACAAGATACGCCGCCCATGCGGTCCAACAGCACCACGACGATCCCATATCGAGATGCTCTCCCCCCCCCCCCACGCCCACAGTCACCCGCAGCCACGCCCCCCATATCTTCAAGAACACGGAGGCTGCTCTCCACCACCCCATTTTCTCACATCTACCTCCCACCGCAGTACACCGACGATACGCTCATCGTTGCTGCTGCCTCCCCCATTGCCGCCGCAGCTCTAAAAGTAATCTTAAACAACTTTGCATCTGCTATAGGCCTGACCATCAACTTCTCCAAAACCACTCTAGCCACACTACACACAGATGACACCATTGCTAACGCCACCGCCCTTGCCATGGCTGCTCACGCGCCCCCTTTCCCCAAACTTACCTCAGCCTTCCTCTCTCCCCTAAAAGCCTCCACCCAATGCCTTCGATCCTCTTTTAGAACGCTCTCGCAAATGTTGATAGGGTGGCGGACCAAATTGCTAGACAAAGGTGATCGTCTCATTCTCATCTCTGCGGTCCTCGACTCCCTCCTCACTTACTTCATGTTGGTTTTCTGCATTCCGAAAAAGGTCCTGAAAAAACCTTGACTCCCTAAGTAGGGCTTTCTTCTGGGCAGGAGAGGATTCATGTTCAGGAGCTCAATGCCTTATTGCATGGAAAAACATGTGTATTCCGAAGAAATATGGTGGTCTAGGGCTAAAAGACCTGCATATTCAGAACAATTGCCTGCTCATGAAATTTGCTGCCGAGGCTTTGACCTCTGCTTCCACCCCTTGGCTAGAATGGTTAGATCTTCAACACCCAAATGCACTAGTTTCCCCTATACCGCAAACCTCTTTCCTCTGCCGCACCATTGCTCAGCAAATCCCCACCTTGCAGTCAATCTCATTCCTCTTACTTCTGGCTTGATACCTGGCTAACCCCAACACCTCTAGCTTCCTCCTTCCCCCACCTCTTCTCACGCTCCACTCTTCAGCTGGTTAAGGTGGCTAATGTTCTGCGCTACGGTTTAGAAGCTAACCTCCATAACAGTCTCTCCCTTCTGGCAGAGCAAGAGCTTGTTGCGTTGTTGGCTATTTTGCAGGACTTCGTTCCATCGGCTGAGGAAGACCAAAGGTTTCTACATCGAGGACTTGACTTCTCCACCAAGGACGCGTACGGCGCCCTCATGCCAAGGCCTGATAACGATCCCCTTGCTCCCCTCATCTGGCGCTCCAAGGTTCCACGCAAGATCAAAATTTTTGCTTGGCTCCTTTTTAAGGACCGTCTCAACACCAGGGCCAACCTCGCCCACAAGCAAATCATCTCCACTGACATATGCCCTCGCTGTGCTATGTCACCTGAAGACTCCATGCACCTCTTCATCACCTGCCCACTTGCTAGCCGGGTCTGGCAGCGCGTGGGTATCCTGCCTCAGTAGGACGACATCAACGACCTTTGGGATATTTTTATACCCCAGCACCTCCCGCACAAGACATGGCCACTGGTTCTCATGTCTCTCCTATGGAAGATCTGGGCTGCGCGCAATGACATGCTGTTTAAGAATATTGATCAACGTTCTGTAATAACCCTTAGGGCTCTTATCTCTGACTTGGACCTATGGTCACATCGTCTCATGGCAACATGTGAAAAGGAGGACGTCTCCTCGTGGCGTTCCTACCTCTTTGCACGTTGCGTCGTGCCTATGTAATTATATGCTTGTTGCCTCGGCGGCTTTATGACACTCATCGGGGAATTACCTCGGCACACACCATCAACGAGTGTCTTGTCTAGTCTCCCTTGATTTCAACTTGCCCTTCATCGACTCGATCTACTCGGTCATCTCTACAACCTCCTTTATGGACAGTCGGTTCTTGGGTTCACCGGGCATGCACTTGAGAGTGAATTGAGCTGCGTGGAAGGCCCCTCATGCATGGTACTGCCCCTCAAGCCGGTTGTCCATCAGCTGACTGAGCCTTCTCTAGTAAGACGAGAGTGGCTTTACCCCGTTAACCAAGTTGCCCTTCTCCCTAGTGTGGCTTGGGTCCAACATCCTCAGACGCAGAGCATCTCGAGCAACACGATGTCGGAGCCATACACATCACTCTTCACATATAAGTGGCCCCGAATGAAAGATGGTCAATGTTAATCGATGTCACCAACATATGATGCATACTGTTAATTTATGTACTGCTTTTACTCTAGCTACATGAGAAAGGCCAACACTGGGTTGCTTTTCCCTTTCCCAAGCTGTAAATTTTTCGTTATTGTCTCTTCTTGGAATCACTTTGCCTCAAATTTCTTGCCTTCTCCACCCGTCTGCCTAAGTAAAACAAGATCATAGTACCATGTATCCAACATCAAAGACCAATGGTCGGCGTGAGCATAGAACTCATTGATAAGAGTTGCTTGTGGGAATTTTATTGAGCACTCTGCGTTAGAAACAACAAAGTTCAATCTTTCGCGAATGACTCCTCTTTTCCATGTGAACGGATTATCCAAACAACCCATGTCTTCGAGGCCACAATCACTTAAACAATCTCTAAACTGATTCATTGTGGTCTCATGTTTTCCCTCCGTTCTCACTAGCAAACAATATTTCATTAAAATCTCTGATGACAACCCATGGGTGAGAGCACTTGCTATGTAAATCTCTAATATACCGGCCAAAGACACAAGCTTCTCGCTCCATGTCGGGTGACCATAAAATCCAGACAACCTCCAATCAACTTAATCGCCTTTCTAATCAACACATCGATGAAATAATGACCAAAGTATTCAACTCCGCTTTATTATCTTGATAAAATAAAATAATGTTGCTAGAGCGACCGTCACTCTCCATACAAAAATGAAATCAAAACCCAACTTGCAACAAAGCTCATGCCCCTTCGTTTATTTAAATTTGACTCTGAAAGAAAAATAGCAGCTGCCCGAATCCGCCCTTGGAGATCCAAGAGCTCCGGAACTATCATGGTTGATAGCATACCACGATGTTCCAAGCGAGGGTTTTCATTGCTCCCGATGATCCTCCACCTAGGATGTTGTCGATATCTCCGACGTGTTATTGTCAGTTGGAAATCCATCACTTCCTTTGAGCTTCCTTTTGTTGGCATTTTTCTGTGGTGCTCCCACAATCCATTATTTGTGGTTTTAACTTCATCACCATCCAGACATCCACAGATTAGTCCACAATATGAGCAACTTTCGACGAGACAATAGCACCAATAGGCACAATTACACCTAACTTCTGATTTACCGCTGCACCTGAGTCATATGTCAGCCTCTTCCCAAGCACATTCAGTTCATCCATCTAAGTATCTTGTCTACTTCCCTTATTACCTGCCAATCTGTCCAAAGCTTCATTGCCCTCCTTTCCTTGGGCATTATACACAATGTTCCAACGCCAACTACCAGCAGGGAAAGAATTCTCCCCAACACTTTCCCACTGCCGCGTGAACCTGATCCAAGACCTCTCCTTCCTCCTCCTCTGTTTTTTTCTCCTCCTCTGTTACCATCTACAGAGCCTTGTCTAGCACGTCCACGATCGGCCTCTCATCCTTTCAACTTGAATGAAATCACTCCACTAAAATTTTGAATTGTCATGTTCTCTATTACCACTTTACGCAAAAAAAAAAGTTCTCCATTACCACACTCTCCGTGCTGGTGTCCAAACTCTCCACTATGTTTACAATGAGCTGGGAGCTTCCATACTTAACTTGGTAGTAAACATTAACCCACCCTTCGACACATACGTCAGTCCTTTTTTAAAATATCAAACGTGCTCATTAGATCAACACATCTCGGTGCCTCCGCACCGATTACTAGTTTGGGTTAGGGTTTTTTAGTCCTCGCGGCGTGGCGCTTGGGCGGATGGTGGCGCAACAACAATAACAAGGCCCTTTAAGATCTTGGAAGCACCGTCTTCAACGCTCGCCACATCCCGCCGCCGATGGAACACGGACGACGAGGAAGAGAACAAGCCACCAAACCCAGCTGCTTTATGGTGTTCACCTGAGGGCTGAGGCCCGCCGCGATCGGCAAGGCTCAATGAGGATAAGGAGCATACACCAGACTCTTGATCGTGGTGGTGACATGAATTAACACAAACAAATGCTCCCACGAAACCTACAAGTAATTATCTGGAAGCTTATGTATTTGTGCGACCAGACCGCTAATTTTGTGAGTTCCACAGATTCAGGTCATGCCATCAGAATAGCTATGCCCCTCGTTAGGGATGTAAATGACGCAATAAACGACGCTAGTTAGCTTTACTTTGCTCGATAGTTCATTTTTCCCAACAATTTTCTTATTAAATTGTTAGACCGACAAGTAGTCTAATTCATGAAGGTATTATTTTGGCCCTCAATTGGACTAAACTGGACATTGTGGTGGAGACCGATTGTGCCGAAGCTGTACAAATGATCTCAGCATCTGGGCAAGATCGATCAGCACATACTCATAGAGTAATGGAGATCAGATCGCTACTGGCTCAAGAAAGGAGGATTCATATAATCAAGATCAGGCGTAATGTAAACATAGCTAGTCATACTCTTGCTCAAATGGGACGAACGCAACAGCGGACTGCATGCTGGTTGTGCACGCCTCCTAACGAGATTGCAAGCATTGTTGCTGCTGATTGTAATCATATTACCTGATAAATGAAACTCCCTTTCCCGCAAAAAAAAAAGACCGATAAGTGGTCTTAAACTTGAATCGGTTTACATCTCTACCCCTCGTGCATGGCTTTGTTCCAATCCACCAAGCAATTGAATTTGGACCGTGAATAAGTTGTCACTGATCCACCTCCAAACAATTTGGCGAAGAGAGCTCCATGACTTTCTTTGGTGTATGCAGTGGCAAAGCCAACTGCAAGAACTTGTGGGGTTATTCCTATTTTTTTGGATTATTCCTTTCTTAATAGTGTACAATAACTGTACAATAATTTTAGTCTATTTTTCCTAAAAAAGTTGGGGCTTAAGCTGACCCCACAGCTTGTACATAGAATCGCCTCTGGGTGTGTGCACTCTTGCCAGAGCAAGCCACTTCGCCAGTTCAATCGATTCCTGGACTTCTTCCAACATAAATTTATCATCCTCTTCCTTTTTCAGACTCAAACGATCAATAAGATCCTCCATCTTCTCCTTTGGCTTCCCGTTTTGCGACCCGCTTGCATTCAATGCAATAAGAAGCCCTAGATCCCATGTTCACTGTCAACCAAGGTCAGGAAGGTTGCACAAAGGAACCCCTGGATCAGTCGAATCATTAGAGAGGAAGGGAGGATCAGAGGCAGTCGGTGGTGGACAGAAAACGAAATTGATGAGCACACAATCTTTCATACACGATGTGTGCACAACAGGATTTTGAAGCCACACAGATTACAAAACGAGCCAATCCATACTGTCGTGTGTGGAGCGTCTCTGAATTCATTGTCTGCTACAGCGGGACTTACCGACAGAGGAGAGCAAAACCCTTGTTTTTTAGCTACAGGAAGAAGGAACATAATGTAACAAAAATGAATAGAAGATGGCTCAAAAGACGAGCGAGGAAGTCACAAGGCTGCCGTTCGCATAACATCAGAAGCATACATCATGCTTATACGCTTTGTGCCCATAGTTCAGGGCCAATTACACTTTCCGATTGACCAGGCAAACAATCGTATGTGTGTGTGGCCATTTTGCTGTTACACATGGATAGTAAACTAGTCGTACATAAAAAATCTCTCCGTAGAAATAGCCAAAGAGTGAAAATTCTGGCCAATTTCCCTCGAGACCCACTTGCCTAATGGTACCGTGACATCACAAATGGAGGACTATATGCATGGTCATCCTCTGTTGTAGTTGAGACAAGTTACCATGAAGAGATTCTTCAAAATTGGATTATTTGTGTTTATCTTCCATGCCCGTAAGGCTTTTCCAGCACAGGAACGGCAGGTCCATAAATTCTAAAACATCGATCGCTAAATGAGCCCACGAGCTTGGAAACAACTTCCTTGAAGAACATGGAAGCAACCTGCGGTGAAAAGCTTGATAAGGACTGAGGAAAATAACAAAATGAAGCCACTTGATATGTATACATACTCATAGCAAACAAGTTTTACCTGCCGATATAGGGGTGACTGAAACTTAAAATCGACTAAGAAGTAAAGGTCACAGGTTCCAGGAACAGGACCAGGCTTGAATTCCCAAACGTTTATCAAATGATCGAAAAGTCCACTTTGAGACGCAGTCGTCTGCACCAGAGCAATAGAGTCAGAAGCAAAAAACAATGCAACTACTCAATTCAGGTAAGAAGTAGGACAAACAAAGTGTTAGTGTTGCTACAGAGAATTGACTATCACTGTGATAAATACAGAAAGTTAAAGAGGTACCCTAGCTATTGACCAACTATCCAAATTGATAAATAGACTTTCATCCATTGACCAATGTATTTATTAGAACAAAGTGAAAAGAAGCTATCACGCTTGCTCTGGAAGGCTAGAAGTTCGCACATTAATTAGAAAAAGCGAAGAGACAGATCTAAACTGCATATTAGGGTGGGTTCAGACTATAACAGTGCTGATTAATCAGATAAAAAACATGAAAATTCAAAAAAAGATTAAAAAAACATGTATTAGAACTGTTACAGATCTATGAGAACCAGTGTATGGCACTTCATCGGTATTACCGCATATGTATGTATTGCAATATCTAGCCGTGCAAGTAAGCTGGGTTTCGGCTAGTTTGTGTACATCTTAAGGAAGTCTGTCATCCAAGAGCTGATCAAATGTCATGACCTCAAAATCAATTGCACCTCCGAGTTTTCAGGCAAAGTACTTCTACAGTTGTGCTTATCAAAGAAATCAATCCATAGAGAAACATCCGTATTTACAGAAGCCATCAAAGTTTCAGTTTAAAAAAGGCTCATGATGAAACTTTGGTGCATACTCTTGTTATGTTCTGTCTTGGTTGATTTTAAATGGATGATACGTTTTCAGGTTTATGACACTGTGATGATACTTTCACACAATATATAATGACAAGGTGAACAGAATATCTATGATATGAGTCGAGAACAATATCTGCTCATATTGGTTAGTTCCAAGTGTGAATTTAGTAATAACTCAGAAATGCTTAAGTTTTCTCAAAAGCAGGTTAATTCTATCCCAACCAAAACCGGCAAACAGCAGATAGTTCATTTTCTTTCTCTGCCTGGGATCCAAGCGCTAAAGCTAGTTAGATATCGTATTTGAAGGTATGCGGCAATTGTGTCGTGTTGGGGAAACTGTATTTGAAGAACCTACCAACACTATCTCCAACATAATAAGTGTTCGCTACTTATAGTTCAGCTACAATAATATCATGTCCGGCCACATAAGAATCTGGGCGTATTAACAATATGAATATAAACAAATAACCTAGGATAAGCTCATGGAAAAAATAATACTGCCGATACTAAACCAGGTTAAAGTGTTATAATCAGCAGATCCAACAATAAACCATCGAAGAAAGCGATGAATCAAATTTTTACAAGTGACAACAATACTCCCTTGGAATAGTACATCCATTTGCAGCTCACTGTGATGAATGATATAAATCATGATGGTGGTTTTGCAATTACAAAAGGAATAAATAGCTACCGCATATGTCATGAATATGATTGAATTTGCAATACAGCTCATTCTAGAACAACTTTCATCCCTGATAGGTTTCTTATTCTAGAATATTTTGTGAACCAATGATCTAATTAGGTGATACGAATTGAATTGTCTGCCTTCATATCATACTACATTACCCCATGAGAGGGGTGACTGGTGCATTACACAAGTCTCACCTTGATATATTTGGGCTTCTCCATCTCCACATGAGAGACATAGCTTTCGACAAAGAACTTGAATCCAATTTCGAGCTCGGCGTCAAACGAGCCGTCGTCATACCGCCTAATAACCCTGGACCGCTGGCACCAGGGCACAAAATCCTCGTAGAGGTCCACAGCCGCGACGACGGCATACATCTGCTCCGGCGAGTACCTAGGACGACACAGCCACCACAATCAATCATTCCCATTTCAGAAGTCAAGTCACCTGGAGAGCACCCCGAGCAAGCGGGCCATCGTTGATATATTACCCCATCACGCGCCTCTCCTCGTAGACCTTGGAGAGGACGCTCCCCTCCTCCCCGTCGCCGCACCCGAGGAAGCTCCTCGTCTGCGCGCCCGCGGGCCAGCCCGCGCCCAACCGGCGCGGCTCGCCGCGCGCCGGCGGATCGGCCCAGCGCCCGACCCTGCCACCTAGCCCGGCCAGCGTGGCCGCGCACCTGGCATTGGCGAGCGCCTCCCCCCTGCCGCAGTCGCCCTCGGCGAACCCGCGCAGGAGGGCCAGCCCCCTCCTCCGCAGCACCGACCGCGCGCACGGCAGCATCGTTGGAGGCCTCCAGGCGTGATCCGGCCGCGGGGGAACCCTAGATTCGGGGACCGGTGGTGCGGTTGGCGGCGTCGCCGGAGGAGGCCGTGGAGGGATCGGAGGTGGGGCGAGAGGCGTGGGGGAGCGGAGCTCCTAGGTTGCGGGGGCAATCGGATTTGGGGAGAGGTGGAGCGGGCGGTATGGGGAGGGAGGACAGCGGGGCGGGCGGGCGCGCGTGGGGTGGGGGGATGCGTGGCTGGCTGTGGTTGGTGCCTAAGATCTGGCGCGACCAGAAAAGAAAAGAAAACGTCGGAGCTGGCGAAGACTCGTCGAGGCTGTGCCGTCGGATGATCGGTACGGGCGGCGGCACGAGTATCATGCCCGGGCGGGCCGGTGGACGGCGGTTGCGTACTTGCGTGTGCTCGCCTAATTCCAGATTTGACCAACGACCATGCGGCGCAAGGGTTTCCCCGAGGAAGCTTCTTTCATGTCTAAAAATTGGACCGTAAAATAAACAGGTACACCCTCGGAAATAGCCAATGGGTCTCGGGTCTCACTGTACCCGACTTGAAAAAATAATTTAGAGAATAGAAAAAAAGTAAAAAAGTCTGAAACTTTTTGAAATCAAACATGATTAGGCATTCCACCGGTGTGAAAAGTTTGACGAAGGAATATCGTCGACCGACTCCAGGGCCAAGAAAACAAATTTGAGATTACAAAAAAGAAGAAGTGAATAGTAACTCTAATATGGTGCCGGTTTTGTTTTTCTTCGCACAGAATACCATGGGAGTCATTTCTCCGTGAAACCTTTCACCCGAGTATTACGCTAGACCATATATGTTAAAAAAAAGAAATTCTTGACACTTTTTATTTAAAAAAACGTTTTCCATTTCGGGTGCATAGGCCTCCATGTTCCAAAGATCCGTGTCACGTAATCCCTTTTTTTTTCTTTACTTTGCCTATAAAATTTATCTGAAGTCAATTTTTATACAGTTTGACCAACAAAAAACAACATTCACAATATGAAATCAATATCATTAGATGCATATGAAATTAATTTCATATTGTATAACTTCAGTATTGTAGATGTTGATATTCATTAATATAAATTTGGTCCAAGTTTGCATGGCAAGTTGTGAATATGTTTGGATTGATCACATGGCAGTTCGGGGGGGGGGGGTCACAACATGGCAATTTTTTGAATTATTTCGTTTCTTACACCATGGCAAAAAATAGAAAAAAATAAGTCACATGGCAATTTTTGTGAGCATGTGTTGTGCTGGACATGACAAGTTGTGAAAATGTCCTTCTTACTAAAATTCAGATCCCATGGCAAATTTAATTTCAGAACCATAGCAAAATACTTTCCTAGAACATGACAAGTTTTTTCAGGCCATGGCAAATTGCTTTGCTGTACCATGGGCTAGTTTTACATCCATGGCATATTTCAGAGCTTTGGCAAATGAAAGTTTACGAGCCATGGAAAAATGAGTATGTACAACATGGCATGATTTCTGGAACCACATATGCTTTTTATATGCATGATAAAATCATGAATACATGGTAGTTTATTACTCCCTCTGTAAACAAATGTAAGACCGGGTATTTTTATCATAAACATGCCAAATTACACATTATGTGTATTTTTGAATCCCGGGTTGCATGGTAGTTTTATTTCAAAAAGAATGGCAACTTTTGTATGATTTTTACCTAATTAAGTTGGGTGCAAAATATTAGCTTTTTAAGGCCTAGTTTTTATGGTGCAAAAGTTGGACCTTTTATCAGCCATTTTTACTTGGCACTTGTTGATTTTTATTTGATGACGGGGACCGGGAGGGGGGGGGCTCGTGCGACGTGTACCATCTTCCCGTAAATGAGACGCGAGGGAGACGATTATACGGGATCCCATAAAAAACGGGTTTACATGAGCTGTTGGGGGCCTATTTTACCCTCAACTTCCCGTAAACAGGAGTTATTGGAGTTGCTCTTACGGTCCCAAATTTTCCAGGTTCAATTTTTTTCTTTCAAAATAGGTTATCATGTATTCATTAAAAAGAAAAGAGTTGCTCAGTTAGTTAGGGAAAACCGGGCGAAAACCAGATTGCCCAGTTAATTATGGAGAACCGGGTGAAAAACATCACAACCGCTGAGCGGCACACATAAGAAACCCCACACACCGCTCCAAAGAGAGCCTTGGCGAGACAGCACGCAAGCGTCATCATCATCACTCCTCTCCTAGAGGTGTCATCGCCATCCTTACACTCGGAGCAAACGATTCTGATCGTCGACTCAACCCACACTCCAGAGGTCATTGTTGGAAATATGCCCTAGAGGCAATAATAAAATGGTTATTATTATATTTCCTTATTCATGATAATTGTCTATTGTTCATGCTATAATTGTGTTATCCGGAAATCGTAATACATGTGTGAACACATAGACCATAACATGTCCCTAGTGAGCCTCTAGTTGACTAGCTCGTTGATCAATAGATGGTTACGGTTTCCTGACCATGGACATTGGATGTCATTGATAACGGGATCACATCATTAGGAGAATGATGTGATGGACAAGACCCAATCCTAAGCATAGCACTAGATCGTGTAGTTCGTTTGCTAAAGCTTTTCTAATGTCAAGTATCATTTCCTTAGATCATGAGATCGTGCAACTCCCGGATACCGTAGGAATGCTTTGGGTGTACCAAACGTCACAACGTAACTGGGTGGCTATAAAGGTGCACTACAGGTATCTCTGAAAGTGTCTGTTGGGTTGGCACAGATCGAGACTGGAATTTGTCACTCCGTATGACAGAGAGGTATCTCTGGGCCCACTCGGTAATGCATCATCATAATGAGCTCAATATGTGACTAAGTAGTTAGTCATGGGATCATGCATTACAGAACGAGTAAAGTGACTTGCCGGTAACGAGATTGAACGAGGTATTGGGATACCGACGATCGAATCTCGGGCAAGTAACGACCGATTGATAAAGGGAATTGTATACGGGATTGCTTGAATCCTCGACATCGTGGTTCATCCGATGAGATCATCGTGGAACATGTGGGAGCCAACATGGTATCCAGATCCCGCTGTTGGTTATTGGCTAGAGAGGTGTCTCGGTCATGTCTGCATGATTCCCGAACCCGTAGGGTCTAGACACTTAAGGTTCGATGACGCTAGGGTTATAAGGAAGGTTTGTATGTGATTACCGAATGTTGTTCGGAGTCCCGGATGAGATCCCGGACGTCCCGAGGAGTTCCGGAATGGTCCGGAGACGAAGATTTATATATGGTAAGTCCTTATTCGGTCGCCGCAAGTGTTCGGGGGTATATCGGTATTGTACCAGGACCACCGAAAGGGTTCTGGGGGTCCACCGGGAGGGTCCACCTTCCCCGGAGGGCCCTATGGGCTGAATATAGAGGGGAACCAACCCCTAGGTGGGCTGGGCGCCAAACCCCCCCTAGGGCCCATGCGCCTAGGGTTGGGGGAAACCCTGGAGGGGGCGCCCCCCTTGGCTTGGGGGGCAAGCCTCCCCCTTTGGCCCCCCCCCCCGCCCCCTCTAGATCCATCTGGAGGGGGCCGGCCCCCTCTCCCTTGCCCCTATAAATAGAGGGTTGAGGGGAGGGCTGCAGCACCACATCCAAGGCGCAGCCCCTCCCCTCCCCAACACCTCTCCTCCTCCGCGTGTGCTTGGCGAAGCCCTGCCGGAGAACTATCACTCCACCACCACCACGCCGTCGTGCTGTTGTTGGAGCTTTCTTCCTCAACCTCTCCCTCCTCCTTGCTGGATCAAGACGCGGGAGACGTCACCGGGCTGCACGTGTGTTGAACGCGGAGATGCCGTTGTTCGGCGCTAGGATCGGAATCTACCGCGATCTGAATCTCTATGAGTACGACTCCCTCATCCGCGTTCTTGCAACGCTTCCGTCTCGCGATCTTCAACGGTATGAAGATGCACTCTCCTCTCTCTCGTTGCTAGTTACTCCATAGATTGATCTTGGTGATGCGTAGAAAAATTTTAATTTCTGCTACGATCCCCAACAGTGGCATCATGAGCTAGGTCTATGCGTAGTTTCTATGCACGAGTAGAACACAAGTTGTTGTGGGC
Source organism: Triticum aestivum (assembly GCF_018294505.1). Classification (NCBI taxonomy): domain Eukaryota; kingdom Viridiplantae; phylum Streptophyta; class Magnoliopsida; order Poales; family Poaceae; genus Triticum; species Triticum aestivum. The sequence continues at coordinate 423,160,686 of NC_057802.1, read as the reverse complement.
GTCGATTTTGTCAATTTACTTGCTGTTACTAGTCTTATCTTGATTCGGCGGCATCGTGGGATGAAGCGGCCCGGACCGACCTTACACGTACGCTTACGTGAGACAGGTTCCACCGACTGACATGCACTAGTTGCATAAGGTGGCTAGCGGGTGTCTGTCTCTCCCACTTTAGTCGGATCGGATTCGATGAAAAGGGTCCTTATGAAGGGTAAATAGAAATTGGCATATCACGTTGTGGTTTTGGCGTAGGTAAGAAACGTTCTTGCTAGAAACCTATAGCAGCCACGTAAAAATTTGCAACAACAATTAGAGGACGTCTAACTTGTTTTTGCAGCGAGTGTCATGTGATGTGATATGGCCAGAAGGATGTGATGAATGATATATGTGATGTATGAGATTGGTCATGTTCTTCTAATAGGAATCACGACTTGCATGTCGATGAGTATGACAACCGGCAGGAGCCATAGGAGTTGTCTTAATTTATTTATGACCTGCGTGTCAACTGAAACGTCATGTAATCACTTTTCTTTATTGCTAACTGTTAGCCATAGTAGTAGAAGTAATAGTTGGCGAGACAACTTCATGAAGACACGATGATGGAGATCATGGTGTCATGCCGGTGACGATGATGATCATGGCGCCCGAAGATGGAGATCAAAAGGAGTAAAATGATATTGGCCATATCATGTCACTATTTGATTGCATGTGATGTTTATCATGTTTTACATCTTATTTGCTTAGAACGACGGTAGCATAAATAAGATGATCTCTCACTAAAATTTCAAGAATTGTGTTCCCCCTAACCGTGCACCGTTGCTAAAGTCCGTTGTTCTGAAGCACCACGTGATGATCGGGTGTGATAGGTCCTAACGTTCGCATACAACGGGTGTAAGCCAGATTTACACACGCAATACACTTAGGTTGAATTGACGAGCCTATCATGTACATACATGTCCTCGGAACACGGAAGACCGAAAGGTCGAACATGAGTCGTATAGAAGATACGATCAACATGAAGATTTCACCGATGATGACTAGTCCGTCTCACGTGATGATCGGACACGGCCTAGTTGACTCAGATCATGTATCACTTAGATGACTAGAGGGATGTCTGTCTGAGTGGGAGTTCATTAATAATTTGATTAGATGGACTTAATTATCATGAACTTAGTCTAAAATCTTTACAATATGTCTTGTAGATTAAATGGCCCACGCTAATGTCAACCTCAACTTCAACGCGTTCCTAGAGAAAACCAAGCCGAAAGACGATGGTAGCAACTATACGGACTGGGTCCGGAACTTGAGGATCATCCTCATAGCTGCCAAGAAAGCATATGTCCTTGAAGTACCGCTAGGTGAAGCACCCGTCCCAGCAAACCAAGACGTTATGAACGCTTGGCAAACACATGTTGATGATTACTCCCTGGTTCAGTGCGGCATGCTTTACAGCTTAGAACCGGGGCTCCAAAAGCGTTTCGAGCAGCACGGAGCATATGAGATGTTCCAAGAGCTGAAAATGGTTTTCCAAGCTCATGCCCGGGTCGAGAGATATGAAGTCTCCGACAAGTTCTACAGTTGTAAGATGGAGGAGAATAGTTCTGTCAGCGAGCACATACTCCAAATGTCTGGGTTACACAACCGCTTGTCTCAGCTGGGAGTTAATCTCCCGGATGACGCGGTCGTTGACAGAATCCTTCAGTCGCTCCCACCTAGCTACAAGAGCTTTGTGATGAACTTCAACATGCAGGGGATGGAAAAGACCATTCCTGAGGTATATTCAATGCTGAAATCAGCGGAGGTGGAGATCAAAAAGGAACATCAAGTGTTGATGGTGAATAAAACCACTAAGTTCAAGAAAGGCAAGGGTAAGAAGAACTTCAAGAAAGACGGCAAGGGAGTTGCCGCGCCTGGTAAGCAAGCTGCTGGGAAGAAGACAAAGAATGGACCCAAGCCTGAGACTGAGTGCTTTTATTGCAAGGGAAACGGTCACTGGAAGTGGAACTGCCCCAAGTACTTAGCGGATAAAAAGGCCGGCAATACCAAAGGTATATGTGATATACATGTTATTGATGTGTACCTAACCAGCGCTCGTAGTAGCTCCTAGGTATTTGATACCGGTGCGGTTGCTCATATTTGTAACTCAAAGTAGGAGCTGCGGAATAAGCGGAGACTGGCGAAGGACGAGGTGACGATGCGCGTCGGGAATGGTTCCAAGGTCGATGTGATCGCCGTCGGCACGCTACCTCTACATTTACCTATGGGATTAGTTTTAAACCTCAATAATTGTTATTTAGTGCCAGCTTTGAGCATGAACATTGTATCTGGATCTCGTTTGATGCGAGATGGCTACTCATTTAAATTCGAGAATAATGGTTGTTCTATTTATATGAGAGATATGTTTTATGGTCATGCCCCGCTGGTCAATGGTTTATTCTTAATGAATCTCGAACGTGATGTTACACATATTCATAGTGTGAATGCCAAGAAATGTAAGGTTGATAATGATAGTCCCACATACTTGTGGCACTGCCGCCTTGGTCACATTGGTGTCAAACGCATGAAGAAACTCCATGCAGATGGACTTTTGGAGTCTCTTGATTATGAATCATTTGACATGTGCGAACCATGCCTCATGGGCAAAATGACCAAGACTCCGTTCTCCGGAACAATGGAGCGAGCAACCAACTTATTGGAAATCATACATACTGATGTGTGCGGTCCAATGAGCATTGAGGCTCCCGGTGGCTATCGTTATGTTCTCACCCTCACTGATGACTTGAGTAGATATGGGTATGTCTACTTAATGAAACACAAGTCTGAGACCTTTGAGAAGTTCAAGGAATTTCAGAGTGAGGTTGAAAATCAACGTGACAGGAAAATAAAGTTCTTACGATCAGATCGTGGAGGGGAATATTTGAGTCACGAATTTGGCACACACTTAAGGAAATGTGGAATTGTTTCACAACTCACGCCGCCTGGAACACCTCAGCATAATGGTGTGTCCGAACGTCGTAATCGCACTCTATTGGATATGATGCGATCTATCATGTCTCTTACCGATCTACCGCTATCATTTTGGGGTTATGCTTTAGAGACTGCCGCATTCACTTTAAATAGGGCTCCGTCGAAATCCATTGAGACGACACCGTATGAATTATGGGTTGGAAAGAAACCTAAGCTGTCGTTTCTTAAAGTTTGGGGATGCGATGCTTATGTCAAGAAACTTCAACCTGAAAAGCTCGAACCCAAGTCGGAAAAATGCGTATTCATAGGATACCCTAAGGAAACCATTGGGTATACCTTCTATCTCAGATCTGAAGGCAAGATATTCGTTGCTAAGAACGGGTCCTTTCTGGAGAAAGAGTTTCTCTCGAAAGAAGTAAGTGGGAGGAAAGTGGAACTTGATGAGATGACCCCTCTCGAACCAAAAAGTAGCGCGGCACAAGAAAATGTTTCTGTGGTGCCTGCACCGACTAGAGAGGAAGTTAATGATGACGATCATGATCAAGTTACCACTGAAATTCGTAGGTCCACAAGGACACGTTCCGCACCAGAGTGGTACGGCAACCCTGTCCTGGAAATCATGTTGTTGGACAACGGTGAACCTTCGAACTATGAAGAAGCAATGGCGGGCCTAGATTCCAACAAATGGCTTGAAGCCATGCAATCCGAGATAGGATCCATGTATGAAAACAAAGTATGGACTTTGACAGACTTGCCTGATGATCGGCGAGCGATAGAAAATAAATGGATCTTTAAGAAGAAGACGGACGCGGATGGAAATGTTACCATCTATAAAGCTCGACTCGTCGCTAAGGGTTATCGACCAGTTCAAGGAGTTGACTATGATGAGACCTTCTCACCCGTAGCGAAGCTGAAGTCCGTCTGAATCATGTTAGCAATTGCCGCATTCTGCGATTATGAAATATGGCAAATGGACGTCAAAACGGCATTCCTTAATGGCTTCCTTAAGGAAGAATTGTATATGATGCAGCTGGAAGGTTTTGTCGATCCTAAGAATGCTGGCAAGGTATGCAAGCTCCAGCGCTCAATCTATGGGCTGGTGCAGGCATCTCGGAGTTGGAACATTCGCTTTGATGAGATGATCAAAGCGTTTGGGTTTACACAGACTTATGGAGAAGCCTGTGTTTACAAGAAAGTGAGTGGGAGCTCTGTAGCATTTCTCATATTATATGTGGATGCCATACTATTGATGGGAAATGATATAGAATTCTTGGAAAGCATAAAGGCCTACTTGAATAAGTGTTTTTCAATGAAGGACCTTGGAGAAGCTGCTTACATATTAGGCATCAAGATCTATAGAGATAGATCGAGACGCCTCATAGGTCTTTCACAAAGCACATACCTTGACAAGATATTGAAGAAGTTCAATATGGATCAGTCCAAGAAGGGGTTCTTGCCTGTATTGCAAGGTGTGAAATTGAGCACGGCTCAATGCCCGACCACGGCAGAAGATAGAGAAAACATGAGTGTCGTCCCCTATGCCTCGGCCACAGGGTCTATCATGTATGCCATGCTGTGTACCAGACCTGATGTAGACCTTGCCGTAAGTATGGTAGGAAGGTACCAAAGTAATCCCGGCATGGAACACTGGACAACGGTCAAGAACATCCTGAAGTACCTGAAAAGGACTAAGGATATGTTTCTCGTTTATGGAGGTGACGAAGATCTCGTCGTAAAGGGTTACGTCGATGCTAGCTTCGACACAGATCTGGATGACTCTAAGTCACAAAACGGATACGTGTATATTTTGAATGGTGGGGCAGTCAGCTGGTGAAGTTGCAAGCAAAGCGTTGTGGCAGGATCTACATGTGAAGTGGAGTACATGGCAGCCTCGGAGGCAGCACATGAAGCAATCTGGATGAAGGAGTTCATTGCCGACCTAGGAGTTATTCCCAATGCATCGGGGCCGATGACTCTCTTCTGTGACAACACTGGAGCTATTGCCCTTGCCAAGGAGCCCAGGTTTCACAAGAAGACCAGGCACATCGAGCGTCGCTTCAACTCCATTCATGAGAATCTTCAAAATGGAGACATAGATATTTGTAAAGTGCATACAGATTTGAATGTCGTAGATCCGTTGACTAAACCTCTTCCGCGGGCGAAACATGATCAACACCAGAACTCTATGGGTGTACGATTCATCACAATGTAACTAGATTATTGACTCTAGTGCAAGTGGGAGACTGTTGGAAATATGCCCTAGAGGCAATAATAAAATGGTTATTATTATATTTCCTTATTCATGATAATTGTCTATTGTTCATGCTATAATTGTGTTATCCGGAAATCGTAATACATGTGTGAACACATAGACCATAACATGTCCCTAGTGAGCCTCTAGTTGACTAGCTTGTTGATCAATAGATGGTTACGATTTCCTGACCATGGACATTGGATGTCATTGATAACGGGATCACATCATTAGGAGAATGATGTGATGGACAAGACCCAATCCTAAGCATAGCACTAGATCGTGTAGTTCGTTTGCTAAAGCTTTTCTAATGTCAAGTATCATTTCCTTAGACCATGAGATCGTGCAACTCCCGGATACCGTAGGAATGCTTTGGGTGTACCAAACGTCACAACGTAACTGGGTGGCTATAAAGGTGCACTACAGGCATCTCTGAAAGTGTCTGTTGGGTTGGCACGGATCGAGACTGGGATTTGTCACTCCGTATGACGGAGAGGTATCTCTGGGCCCACTCGGTAATGCATCATCATAATGAGCTCAATATGTGACTAAGTAGTTAGTCAAGGGATCATGCATTACAGAACGAGTAAAGTGACTTGCCGGTAACGAGATTGAACGAGGTATTGGGATACCGACGATCGAATCTCGGGCAAGTAACGTACCGATTGATAAAGGGAATTGTATACGGGATTGCTTGAATCCTCGACATCGTGGTTCATCCGATGAGATCATCGTGGAACATGTGGGAGCCAACATGGGTATCCAGATCCCGTTGTTGGTTATTGGCTAGAGAGGTGTCTCGGTCATGTCTGCATGATTCCCGAACCCGTGGGGTCTACACACTTAAGGTTTGATGACGCTAGGGTTATAAGGAAGGTTTGTATGTGATTACCGAATGTTGTTCGGAGTCCCGGATGAGACCCCGGACGACACGAGGAGTTCTGGAATGGTCCGGAGACGAAGATTCATATATGGGAAGTCCTTATTCGGTCACCGGAAGTGTTCGGGGGTATATCTGTATTGTACCGGGACCACCGAAAGGGTTCCGGGGGTCCACCTTCCCCGGAGGGCCCTATGGGCTGAATATAGAGGGGAACCAGCCCCTAGGTGGGCTGGGCGCAAAACCCCCCCTGGGCCCATGCGCCTAGGGTTGGGGGAAACCCTGGAGGGGGCGCCCCCCTTGGCTTGGGGGGCAAGCCTCCCCCTTTGGCCGCCGCCCCCCTCTAGATCCATCTGGAGGGGCCGGCCCCCTCTCCCTTGCCCCTATAAATAGAGGGCTGAGGGGAGGGCTGCAACACACATCCAAGGCACAACCCCTCCCCTCCCCAACACCTCTCCTCCTTCGCGTGTGCTTTGCGAAGCCCTGCCGGAGAACTGTCACTCCACCACCACCACGTCGTCGTGCTGCTGTTGGAGCCTTCTTCCTCAACCTCTCCCTCCTCCTTACTGGATCAAGGCGCGGGAGACGTCACCGGGCTGCACGTGTGTTGAACGCGGAGGTGCCGTTGTTTGGCGCTAGGATCGGAATCTACCGCGATCTGAATCGCTACGAGTACGACTCCCTCATCCGCGTTCTTGCAACGCTTCCGTCTCGCGATCTTCAACGGTATGAAGATGCACTCTCCTCTCTCTCGTTGCTAGTTACTCCATAGATTGATATTGGTGATGCGTAGAATTTTTTTAATTTCTGCTACGATCCCCAACAGTCGTGAGGGGTTGCATGAAGATCAGCGCCAAAACTCAGCCACCCACGATCAAACAACGCAGCTCAGACTCTGATGTAGAGCTACAAAGGACGAAATCAGGCACGGGTGGCGCCATAGAAGATCGCCGGACGGGCCACCTACAGCCAGTCATCATACACCACAGGGCCCCGCCGCCGCAATTTCGACTTCACAGCAACAGACAAACCGAGGCAAACTCGTGGACACACTAGAGAAGAGCTGACTACCTCAACCATTGCCGCGTCGCCGGCACATTGCCCCCACCATCATTGTTGCCACAAAAGCCTGGACATCACAACCCACTGTCATCCAACGGCCCCGCTAGCCGATGCAGAGCTCCCAAGATGAAGCCCCTAAGAGGGAATACGACACTGAGGCGCCGCCATCGTCCGGTCACAGGTCAAGGGCTTCCCCTGGAGAGGCCGAGATGGCCGGATCCATGCGGGAGGGGTGCGACAGCAAAGCAACGATGCCTCCAAGAAGGTAAACGGTGGCCATAGCCGCCGCCATCGTTGATCACGACACAAAGTCGAGATAGAGTCTGCACCCAAGCTCCCACACCACCTCAGTCGCACATCATCCCGCACCGGCATCGGCAAGCCCACCAACCAGCACCACCATCGGAGCTGCCCATCAACGAAGAAGAAGCACCAAGATCCGCCGCACCGGAGTCCAAATTAGATACAAATAGAAGTGGTCGACGTTGTGGCATGGTTACGATGATTTTTTTACTGCAAGGCATGTTTGGGCTTGCTCACCATCCATTATTGTGCAATATGGAGTATGAACGATTGCGTCTATTATTGTGTTTAAAAAAGTAATAGATAAACAAAATCCCGCTCAAAAAAGTAAATAAACAAGATTGTACCATTACACGTAGGAAAAACAAGGTTAGAGTTCAACTTGTACAAACTTTTGCATAGATATACAGCAGTTGCAAACTTTCTTGCATCGGCAACAGCCTAAGAGATACTCAAATCTGTAATCACGCGGACCAGAACATTTGCGAGAGGAGGCGTCGGCTGTAGCCTGTTCTTCTTTCTCGTTAAAAATCCTTACCTTCTTCACGATCATGTGTTGGGGAAACTCAGTGTCAGTAGAGGGCGGGTCTTCCATGTACGTCGTGACGTCGACGTCGAGCTCCACCGCGCCCGAGCGCCAGTCCGACGCCATGCGGTCGCGGAGGCGCTGCGACAGCCCCACCCCGGCTCCCCGGGCCGCCACCTCCACGTCCTTGGCCCACCGCCTCTTGGCGCAGTCCCGCGGGTCCACGCGCGCCCAGCCGAGCGCGACGCCGGAGTACATGACGGCCACGCGCGGTGGACGCAGGTGCCGTTCAGACGGAGCGTGATGTTGAAAGCCGGCGAGACCACGCGGCCGGCGGCGCCAGGGTCGATGCCGTCGTAGCCCGTGAGGTGGACGGAGACGACGGAGGGGATTCGACGGTCCATGACCGTGGACAATGCTACCATCAACAAGACAGAAATCAGTGCAGATACTAGGAGCGTGACGAAAGACGACTCCTCGCTGCGACGGTAGGGTTTGGCGGCCGCCCCAGCTTCTAGATCGTCGCTGACTTGACCCATATGCCCCAGCTTCTAGATAGTCAAGACAACTCCCTGGAACAACAAGTAGACATGGGAGAAAGAGGACACGGAATTTGAGAAGGAAAAAAACGAGGCCTTTTCTTGTTCGAACTTATAAGGAGAGTCCTTATCCTTCTCCAAAGTTCAGATTCTAAACTGTCTTGGATTCTAATATCGTTCAGATTCTAACAAGGACCCTAAGTTCTGTATCTATATATATATGGATCGATTTCCTCTCTGAAATCTAGTCCACGAGGCAGGTATATATATCCAACAGTCGCACGCGAGCGATGCGATCAGAACTGGCTGCGGAAAACAAAGTCGGGGAAACCCGTCGTTAATTCGCTAGCTATTTCATCGATAGCGGCCGTCTTATCATCAAGCGCTAATATCCATGGGAGCCATCGACAAGGAATACGGCAATCTGGAGGAGCATCCATGCGTGGTGGCGTTCGCGGCGATTCTGTGCCTATTGCTCTTCGGCTTCACAATGCACGACATGAAACGGCCCGAATACTTGCCGGAGTTCTGGGTGAAACTGCCCGCCGTTGAGGGGCTCGAACGGGGCACCGGCGCGTCGCGGCCCCCCACCTTCAACATCACCCTCCGCGTCAACAACCGAGACAGCGAGCCCTGGCACTTCAAGGGGCCGGGCCGCGTCGTGGTGGCGTACGCGGGCGTGCCGCTCGCCCACGCTGACCTTGCCGAGTTCACCGTGCCGGGGGAGGTCATCAGCTCGGTGCCCATCGTCGCCACCAGCGAGGGGCTGGGGCTGCCCAACGAGCTGTACGACCGCATGCAGAGCCAGCGGCGGCGGAGAGAGCGCGTGAAGCTGGCGATGCACGTGACGCTGGATGGTGTGCGGCTGTGGTGCACGGCCAACCACGGGGGCCGTTTGTCTGCCCGATTCTCTATGGCCCCACCTTTGACCGCACGGATCCCAGACAGATGATGTTCCCAATTATTTGATCTCCCCTCTAAGAACAAAGATCAAACTAGCTGGTGTGTAGTAAATTTCGTGGAAAACTTTTGGAGTAGTAGTATCAAATATGGCAATTTGTACTTTAAAATAAATTATATATCTTTTTACCGAAAAACTTCCGACCTATTTCTTTTCAATCATGCAGTACAATGAAAACCAGAAATAATAAAAATTACATCCAAATCTGTAGACAACCTAGCAACGACTACCTAGGCAAAACTTGTTGTAGTAGAGAGTCAGGAAGTCATTTTGCTAAGACCCCATAGGACTATCATGCCAGGACATCAACTGCCGCCGTTGAAGAGTAGCGTATATCAAAAGAATCCAACTTGAAAATACACGAACGTAGATGAACTACGACCAGATCCGAGTAAATCCACTAAGTACAGATCCATCAAAGACACACCTCCACACATCCACCGACGATGCTAGACGCACCATCAAAACGGGGGCTAGGCGAAGAGAACCTTATTCCATCTTAAGTTTTCTATATGCGAGATTTCAATTCATTCAAAAATCGAAGTGTTATTTAAGAAAGAATCCTTTTTTAGGGAAGGTCATCATGGCTAGTTCTATTACTTAGAAGGAACTACATCGTCCACAAGGGTTGTCTGACTAGCTAAAAGAAATCTTATTACAAAAACTAAAATTGGCTAGCACAAGCGCACCCTTGTTACTAGAACCAAAACAATGTTTGAAGACAACGTTTCCAATTGAAGACACAACATCCACGGACTCCACGAATATTGCCGCTGATGCATCCCACTATCTGAATTGGCTAATTTTTTTTAAATAATACATTTTTTTAAATTACAGAAATATTACGCGGAAAAAAGAAATTTCAAAAATAATACACCGTCGGCCCGCTGCAGGCCGATCGGCTAGCAGCAGGCCTAATCGGCCCACAGAAGGCCGATCGGCTAGCAGCAGGCCGACTGCAGGCCCGGCTGGCACGCGGCGGCCTGTGGTTGGTCGGGCCACGTCGCGCGAGGGGGAGGCAGTGGGCTGTCGGCTTGTGCGCCCCTGTCGGCCTACCGCCCGCCGATCGGCCAGCTGCTGGCCGACAGGGGGCTGCCACCTGACACGCTGGCCGGCCCGGCCTTATCCTCTCCTTCCTTTCTCTCCTTCCTCCATTCTTCTTCTCACGTTGCTCCTTTCTTCTGTGTTCTTCCTTCTCCTCTCTCTACAGAAAAATGGCACCCATTTGTGCACCTAAATGAGCAACATTTTCGCGATTTTGGCACCGTGAATGGGTTCAACTCATTTAGGGCAGCCAAAAGAGGTGTCGATCTACTGACGGGGTAGCTCGTGGTGGTCGTGGTGAGCATTTTGGTGGAGGTGATGGTGGTGAAGTTGGGGCAGTGTGGTGGTGGTGAAGTTGGGGCAGTGTGGTGGAGGTGAAGCTGTTGTTCGTCGTTCTTCGTTGGAGCCGGAGCACCGGCAGTTTTTCGTTCGTCGTTCGTCGTTCGTCATTCGTCGTTCTTCGTTCGCACGCACGCTTCAAGGGTATATTTCAGCCCACATTTTTTTTGTAGGTGCTCCGGTAGTATACGTAAATATTGTCTTTTGCCCCGGTAGTATAAGTAAATATTTGTGTGCGATTATTGTTATTTGGCCCGGTAGTATACGTAAATATTTTTATTTGGCCCGGTAGTATACGTAAATATTGTTATTTGCCCCGGTAGTATACGTAAATATTATTCGTTTGCACACACGCTTCGTTCGATGTGAAATTAAATTTGTGTGCGATTATTGTTATTTGCCCCGGTAGTATACGTAAATATTTGTAGTTGCTACGGCAAATTTTCGTAATATAGTTTTAGGTGTGTGAATTGTATTAGTTGTTAGTGGGGATAATAAGTTGTTGCTTAATAGTTGACACGTACACAGGTGCGTGATAAGAAGTTGGAAACATGAATAAAAAGTTCGAAAGAAGAGACAATTTTTTTTTAAAATTGATTAAAATTAAAAATACATCAACATGGGCCATATAATTCAAATAAACTGAATTATCATATTTGTCGGTTATATTATTATTATTATTTGAGGCCTATTTATTATTAGTAAACATGGGCCTATTTATTATATTATTATTAAAACAAGAGTCAAGCAACTCATCATAATCGTCCACATAGATTAAATTATATTGATCGTGAAATTTACTATGGTCCTGGTAATATATAGACATGTCTAATACTTGTATTTCGTTGTTGAAAAAAAATAGGTGAGTCGAGATGTCCGATGTAGTGAAGTTGAGATTTTACTATGGTCCTGGTACTGTCCAAACAAATGAGTTGGGAGCAGATCTGAGTGAATTTACTCACATAGAGGTGGCAATCAGCGCACCACAAACATGGTCTGTTAGTCAGTTGAAAGAATGGATTGCGACAAGTTTAGGTCTTGATACTGAAACACACACCGTCGGTGTTCATGCATTGTGGACACGGTCAAGTTCAAAAATTTACTTTTATTTGAGGCCAATAGAGGGAGACTCCGATTGGGTGCGGTGGTTACAAGGTTGTGAACGAAGGGGATGCAATCCTGTTGCTTTAGTGCTTCCCGTCGTGAAGGAGGTCACTGCACATGAAGGCGAGGGTGGCTACGAAGGACAGAGCAGTCAGGTAGAAGGAGGAAATGCTTATGGTTACGAACAAGGACAGAGCAGTCAGGTAGAAGGAGGAAATGCTTATGGTTATGAACCAGGGCAGAGTAGTCAGGTAGAAGGAGGAAATGCCGATGGTGATTACAATGGCGAGGTGGACGCTGACGAGGTAGATGGGCACATGCAGAACCAGATGGAAGAAGAAGACACCGATGTTGAAAGGGGTCATGCCGATGATTCTGACGAGTCAGATGAAGAAGAAAATGCAGAGGAGGTCCCGAATCCTGCATGGTGGAATCATGACTTCTCATCTGCAATGACCGTGAATGATGGACATGATTCAGCCTGGCAATATCACCAGAACAATATTGCGACGGGTGCTATGTATCCGAACAAGCAAGCCCTGAAGGATGCAATAATTAATTGGGCAATGTCCACGCAAAGGGTTTTCAAAGCTGAGGTGTCCAGTCAGAAATTCCTGACAATGGTATGCAAGAACGCAGATTGTCCCGCAAGGGTGCACGGCTTTCTCCCTAAGTATGGCACAAGTTGGGTGATAAGTGACTTAGTTAATCACACTTGTCTTATTCCCAGCATCCCTCAAGATCATGCCAACCTTTCATCCACGCTTATTGCTCGATTGTTTTACGATGAGATAGTGCAAGGCAAAGCTATGGAAGTGAAGGCAGTCCAGACAAAAGTCTTCGCCAGGTTGAAGTACAGAATTTCTTATGGCAAGGCTTGGAGGGCTAAGCATGCAGCGCTTGAGAGGAGATTTGGTTCTTATTTTGATGCATATGACTCTGTTGTCCACCTCCTCCACACCCTGCAGCAGCGGAATCCAGGCACCTATATCGATATCCAAGACATGTTCATGCCAGAGTTCCCAACTGTGAGGGTGTTGCATCGTCTCTTCTTCTCTTTCGGTGTATGCATCGAAGCTTTCAGGCATTGCCGACCGGTGATATGTGTTGACGGTACTTTTCTCACAGGCAAGTACAAGGGTCAGATCCTGACAGCCATAGGTCAAGACGGCCAAAATCAAGTCGTCCCACTGGCATTTGCTTTTGTGGAGAGTGAGAACATTGAAAGTTGGACATGGTTCTTCAGGCAGTTGAAAATATCAGTTGTGAAGGAGAAGCCCAATGTGTGCATCCTTCATGACAGGCATGCAGGTATACTCAGTGCGATAAGGACACTAACAAACCCAGGCCCTGAGGAACAAGTTCCATGGCAGGACTTGCAGAGCCGTTGGTGCATGCGCCATCTCGGGGCTAATTTCTTCTCGCAGTTTAGAAATAAGAACCTGATGAATCTGTTCAAAAAACTCTGCAAGCAGAACCAGTTATGGAAGTACAATTTGATACGCGACAGACTTAATGTGTGCACGCAGAGACACGTGAGGGACAGGAAAGCTGCAAGAGATGCAGCGGTGAGGGCACATGTTGAAGCAGTAGCTGCACAGTTGGCAACAGGAACAGCGGCCGTGGAGGAGGAGGCTGTTGGGCTATGTGACCTGCCAGGCTTTGACCCACCTGGTACTAGGAAAGGCTCGGGAGGTCCATTAAAACCTTCGAGCAGTGGATAGAGCATGAGCCTCTGGAGAGGTGGTCTTTGCTACATGACACACATGGAGCAAGGTACGGTGTCATGACAACGAACCTCGCGGAAACATACAACTTTGTCCTCAGAGGAAACCGGGCATTGCCACTTACAGCCATCGTTGAGGGTATTTTCTATGGCACCGTCAAGTATTTCAGAGACAGACGTCAAATAGCAGAGCAGCATATCTTGAACAACCCAAATACACGGTACTGTGAAAGAGTCACGAAGTACATGGACAACAAGATGCAAAAAGCTAGGTCACACACTGTAGTCGCCATCGGTAATCAAGAAAGAAGGTTTGAGGTCCGCTTAGCCAACAACAAATTCGGATGTGCAAATGAGTTGAGGACGCATGAGGTGAAAATTGGCAATGAAGCCTGGCCAACGTGTGAGTGCACATGCAATAAACCGAAATTGCTTCACCTACCTTGCTCACATGTACTTGCTGCTTGCGGGCAGCTTGGAATGGACGCAATATCGTTTGTGTCTCCATATTTTCTGAAAGAGGCTGTCCTCAATACCTGGACAGGTGAGCTGATGGGTTTTCGATCAATGGGTAATTTCAACAGCGTCAACCCCGCCGAAAGGCGTTACATTCCAAACCCAGAGCATATGCGTACAAGTAGAGGCAGACGGCAGTGTCAGCGCATCCGAAATGATATGGATGAATCTGAAGCAGGAGGTCCGACTAGGCAATGCATTCTATGCAATGAATTTGGCCATAGGGACACTAATTGTCCCACTTTCGTCACTGGGCGTGGACGAGGCAACCGGGGAAGAAGAGGAGGTAGAGGCAGTAGAGGAGTAAGGGCGAGAGGAAGAAGCTAAGCTAGCACTAGTTTCTTCTGAATTTGTATTAAGTGTGGTGTGGCACTATGTTCTGAATTTGTATTAAGTGTGGCACTATGTTCTGAATTTTTATTAAGTGTGGCACTATGTTCTGAATTTGTAATAAGTGTGACACTATGTTCTGAATTTTTATTAAGTGTGGCACTATGTTCTGAATTTTTATTAAGTGTGGCACTATGTTCTGAATTTTTATTAAGTGTGGCACTATGTTCTGAATTTTTATTAAGTGTGACACTATGTTCTGAATTTTGTATGTGCAGGAATGTCGGGATTGTGGTTGCTGAATGGGGACATTGAAAGGGGTCATCGTGCTGCGATATGGTATGAGCGCAAGCTTGAGCCTCTGGTCACTCGCACTCCTAAGGAAAACTGGAAGATACACTCAGGATGGCTTCAGCGGTACGTGCTTTATTAATTTGCACACTGACATGCATATTAATGGTTGAAATGGGAGACACTAACTGAAAAGTTCTCTGATGAAGGTTGAAATGGGCCGGCCTTTTACCTTTCGCGCGTCTGGTTGAGTCTATCCCGGGTGAGAAACGCCTCGCCATCGATGGGTCTTTGCTGAACTGCTTAGTGGACCGTTGGAGGCCAGAGACCCACTCGTTTCACTTCAGATGGGGAGAGATGGCTCCTACTCTGGAGGATGTGTCACTTTTGCTCGGACTACCGTTGGCAGGTCATGCCGTAGGACCGTTGGACGCACCGGCTGGTTGGGAGCGAGCTCTTACAGAACGTTTTCATGGTGTTTTTCCGGATGCTCCGGATCCGGTATGGGAGCATCACGGACCTAAGTATGAGTGGTTGCTAAATTTCCGGGTAATTTCCCCTACCTATTATCTTCAAGTTATCGTGCATAAAGTTTTACAGAAAATAATTGCGGCTTACTAAAACTTTCTCTTCGCTTAATGCAGATCCAGAACTTCCGGGCGCCGTTGACTGCGGAACAGATCACTCGGAGCCTGGAGGCCTACTTACTGTGGCTTTTCGGCAAGGTGATGTTCACGGAGAACCATGTCACCACTATTAGCGCCCTCTACATCCCTATGGCACTCGAGATAGCGAGCGCTCAGACGGCGGATCAGATCAGACAGAGGAGTTGGGGTTCGGCGGTCTTAGCGGCTACATACCGAGGTATGTGCAACGGTTGCCAGCTTACATCGAGAAAGCCAGCCCTTCTTGGATGCCCTCTATTCCTACAGCTGTGGTCGTGGGAGAGGTTCTCTATAGGGCGACCAGATGTACGTGTTCATGAGCCTATAGACGCCATGTTTGATGTTGACGGCATCGACATGCCTACTTTCGGTCTGTGTTGGACTCGTCGCGAGGTATGCACCGTGTTGTAGTTTAATGCAACTTTTTCTGCACAAGAGATAGTTCGATGCTAGCGGCTACTAACTTTTCTTCTCTGCAGAGACGCTTTGCTAGTGATCAGACCAGGAAGGTATACACAGCATTGAACGAGCAGTTCGATGCATACACCGGGGTCATCTGGCAGCCCTACACGGAAGCAGCCATACAAGCGAGATACCCTGCTGGTTTGTCTGTGCTATGCACAAGGGACCGAGATTACTGGATGACAAAATCTAAGATCATCTTCGATGTCTTCGTCGAGGAGATGGCACAATAGAGGGTTATGAGGCAATTTGGTCTTCTGCAATTGGAGCTACCTCCCCCTATAGAGAACCCGGTGCCAGCACACATCCACAGGTATTAACCAGTTTTTCAATGTTGCATTATCTTTCATAGTACTCCATTCGAAGCTTTAGGTAATTTTTGAACACACACCACAATTTTAGGACGACAAGGAAGGGCATGAACAGGACAACTGCTGACTGGCTAGTTAGACTAGAGCCGTATGTTATAGAATGGGAGACAGCAAACACAAATCTATGGCACGAGAATCACAATTTCGATCTCGATGAATTCAATCTCTATTTGCGGCGCTACATGACTGGAACACGGTTACGCATTGTTGAGTACTCCCACCCAGAGGAGATACCGGATCCTACTCCGTCGGATATGTACCCGAGCTATGATACTTCCGGCTCTAGGCAGTACGCGGTAAGATATATTTTCTTTACGTAATGTTGTCACATACTTTGACGTGCAAGAGACAGACATTATTAATCGTCATGGAAATTTGCAGGCTACCTTGACACACGAACTCTACGACGACATGACCACCTTTGGACGATCACTATCGTCTGGACCTCTTCTTCATCATCGTCCAGTGGTACAGCCCTTCTTGGAAAGAATTCAGAATAAGATACGGACTGTGTACGAGGCTATCACGTGCACCCGGAGAACCGATGTTGTTCAGCACCAGCAGGAGCAGCCGCGTCACTCCATGCACCGACATCAACCACGTCCACGTCTAGCACAGCAGCCGACAACCAGGCCACCCCATCCTGACCAACCTGGCAGTTCTACGTGGCACCCGCAGCACTATGGTCCCACGTCGAGCTTCGTGTTTTCTCCACAGCCACAGCAACACGGTCCCTCGTCGAGCTTCGTGTTATCTCCACAGCCACAGCAGCACGGTCCCTCGTCCAGTTTCGTGTTTCAGCCAGAGCAGACGTCACACCCAGCAGGTATGTGTCTTCATATTTATTGTTTTCAATATTAATTGACGCGACCTCATTCTTCATGATGAAACGTTCCATCGCGTAGGAGCCTATGGATATCAGGCGTCTATGTCGGCATCACATGATACGTGGGGGAGTGATCAACATCCCGAGGACAACATACAGGCTCAGATGTCGCAGCACACCCAGTGGATGAACATGTTTTCGACTCCTCCACCAGGCCCCACACAGGATACACAGCATGACCAGGGAGAGTCTGAGATTCCTCCTCGTCACATTAGGGCACCCGACAGGTTGGGATGGTCCCCGATTCCAGATCCGCCTCCCCGCCAGGCCAGACGTCGTCACTGACGCTTCTATCTATCAGTAGAGACATTACCATCTATTTCTGTGTAAGACTTATGTCTATTCTATGTATGAGACAAATGACTATGTACTTATGTACGAGACATATGCCTACTCTATTTTAGTACTCTGTTATCGGAACTACAAGATCATATTTAGATAGAACATAATATTCATACAACGAGACATTGCAAACAATTAGATAGAACTACATCTAAATTAAATGGTACGTAACTGAACTCACAACATACAGCATAAAAACTACATGAAGTCATCATCGTCATATGTTCGCGCCAACTTTTTCCCACCATATGTTCGCGCCAACTTTTTCCCGCCACCCGTTTCCCGCCACCCGTTTCCCTCCTCCCATTTCCCACCCCGTTTCCCGCCACCCGTTTCCCGCCACCCGTTTCCCGCCAACCCTTTCCCGCCATACCGCAGTCGTTCTTTCCCGCCATTTTCTCCTCTCTACCTATAAAACCCCCTTCAGACGGAGCTGGATAAGCATTGCAGTGTGCTGCTGGTGAAGTTGGGGCACTGTGGTGGAGGTGAAGCTGTTGTTCGTCGTTCTTCGTTGGAGCCGGAGCACCGGCAGTTTGGTGGCCGCCGTTCGTCGTTCTTCCTTCACACGCACGCTTCAAGGGTATATTTCAGCCCACATTTTATTTTTCGTAGGTGCTCCGGTAGTATTTGTTAATATATTTAGATGTCAACTAATTAGTGGGGATATTAAGGGGTAGGTTAGGTACTCAATGCGATTTGTGTGTTGCAGATGGCTGAGGGTACTCAGTGGGTGCTTAGCCCTATTGTTCATGTCCAAGGCTTTTCTCCAAGTGTTGTGCAAGTTAATGAAGTGGGCCTCACTTTTGATTGGTTGAAGACTAAATTCATGTTGAAGCAAGGGTTGAAGGAAGACGATTTTGTGTACTACGTCAGCAGGAAGCAGTCAGATGGCCCTGGGGAAAGAAAATTGATTGACATAACTGATGATGGCAAGATTCAAGAAATGCTGAGCGAATGGGAATGGAAAAGGGTTGTTGAGTTGCATTGCTACAGGAAACCGAGTTATATGTGATGAATTTGTCATTCGAGATCCGCCTCCCCGGCAGGCCAGACGTCGTCATTGACGCTCCTATCTATCAGTAGAGACATTACCATCTATTTCCGTGTGAGACTTATGTCTATTCTATGTATGAGACAAATGACTATGTACTTATGTACGAGACATATGCCTACTCTATTTTAGTACTCTGTTATCGGAACTACAAGATCATATTTAGATAGAACATAATATTCATACAACGAGACATTACAAACAACTAGATAGAACTACATCTAAATTAAATGGCACGTAACTGAACTCACAACATACAACATAAAAACTACATGAAGTCATCATCGTCATCCTCGATCGATGCAGAACTCTTGCCCTTCGACGATGAAGAACTCTTGCCCTTCGACGATGCACAAACCTTGCCCTTCGATGATGAAGAACTCTTGCCCTTCGACGATGCAGAAACCTTGCCCTTCGATGATGAAGAACTCTTGCTCTTCGACGATGCAGAACCCGGAAGCGGCGGCATGAAGATATCATCTTCGTCCTCGCTCTCCTCAGTCCATAAACATGGATTATTTGCCGCAATCCTTCTAAAAGTTTCACTCTTCGGCACCACTACCTTCTTCCACCTGTCATGCAACCTAAGAAGTTCTTTACGTACCTCCTCATAGGTCCTTTCAGGCCACCAGACCTACGTAATTGGTGAGCCAACTCATTCATTATGGTGTCACTACCGGTGAGTTCGTCCCATGGAACTATCCTATTATCCATCCTGAAATCGGTAGCTAGCCTCAGAAGAGTCCTGCTCATCCCAGGGTGAAAACTACGATCGAAAGGATAATGGGACATCTCAACTACACTACACTGCAATGCTTATCCACCTCTGTCTGAAGGGGGTTTTATAGGTAGAGAGGAGAAAATGGCGGGAAAGGTTGGCGGGAAATGGGAGGAGGGAAACGGGTGGCGGGAATCGGGTGGCGGGAAAGGGTTGGCGGGAAATGGGTGGCGGGAAATGGGTGGCGGGAAAGGGTTGGCGGGAAATGGGTGGTGGGAAAAGCGCAGTTTGGAAATGTCGATAACTTTCAAAACAAATGTTCATCACAATGGAAAAAGGTTCCCGCCTTTCAAAAAATGCATGCAATTTTTTTGGAAAATATGAAAAGAATGTTAAACAATGTTTGCATAATGTAAAAGAAATGGTTCGTGCCACTAAAAGAATGTACGTCACCTTTGCTCGAAATATTCTCGTCTTTCCAAAAAATATCCATGACATTGTAAAAAATGGTACTCCCTTCATCCCATAATATAAGATGATATTACAATCAATATACTCACATATCACGTGGGTTAAAAAATGTTTAGATAGATCATGACATTTTAAGAAAATATTCGCGTGTTTCTAAAAAAAGTTTGTGAAAATTTCAGAAAAGCTATACAATTTTAAAAAATGTTGTGTGGTTTAAAAAAATGGTATTTCCATTAAAAATGTATTTGAAGAAATGTTACCATGTATTCATAACGTGTTAAAATATATACTTTTAAAAAATATCATCATGTATTATTAAAAATAGGCATGCACCAGTCGGCCCACAGCAGGCCAACTGAGCATAGTCGGCCCACTGCAGGCCGACTGGACCCCGTCGGCCAACTGCAGGCCGACTGGGCTTCATCTGGTGGCCGACAGCCCAATCGGCCAGCAGCAAGCTGATGGGCCACCAGTCGGCCTGCTGTGGGCTGACTGGGCTCAGTCGGCCTGCAGTGGGCTGACGGTGTATTATTTTTGAAAATTCTTTTTTCAGCGTAATATTTCTGTAATTTAATAAAAAAGTATTATTTAAAAAAAATTAGATCTGAATTGACCATCACATAAATTCATAACATTCCAATTCCGCCTCTACTCGATATAACCCTAGGGAGTTTGCAAATACAAGCCCATCACGCATTGCCAAAGCTTCAGTAGTCAACACATCTGCCCCATGATCAATCACTAGTAGGAAAAGGGGCTTTTACCCCGGTTTGTAAGGGCCTTTTGTCCCGGTTTTTGAACCGGGACTAAAGGGTCGTTACTAAAGCCCTAACCCTTTAGTCCCGGTTCTTACACGAACCGGGACAGAAGGTCCTCCATGTGGCCGCTGCTGCCAGCAGGGCCTTTTGTCCCGGTTGGTGTCACCAACCGGGGCCAATAGGAATCCACGCGTCAGCAGCTGGCAGGAGCTGAGGTTTTTGTTTTTTTGAAAGGGGGTGGTTTAGGGGTTTTGGGGGGTTAATTTAGGTGTTTCATATATTGTGTTAGCTAGCTAATTAATAGAGAGAAGTGTCCTTTCTTATCTCCGTGCTTGGTCGACGCTACGTACTATATACGTATGGAGAGGACTAGACACGCTAGCTAGTAATCAAATGAAGGAAACAGAAGATCGTCATGAACATATGCATACAGAGAGAAGTGATATCGACCACCTCTCCTTCTCCGAGAGATTGGTCGAACAACAAGTTCTCGTATATCTATCCGACACTACCGGCTACATATATACAATAATTATCTTTTACAATAGAATCTCCTAATTAAATTGTAAGAACACAGGGTCCACATAGTATTCTCCATTTTCAGCGATCACGTGGTCAAGGAAGAATGCCGCTAATTCCTCTTGAATTCCTCGCATACGATCTGGTGTTAGGAGTTCATCCCGCTTCCGAAACATCTAATTTGAAGAAGGGGGTCAATACATATATATATATGAATAAATGAAACTCAACACAAATGATGGTAATAAAATAAAATTGTGAATATTATTGCTTACGCACTTCATATTGTTCTTCAGTGTAGCCCCGCTCACAGGTCGTGTAGCGGATGGACTCGCAAACGTAGTATCCACAGTAATTATTCCCGGGTTCCTGCCACAACCACTTTACAAGAAATAGAGGTCAATCAAACTGATAAGCAAGCATGCTAAATGGTATTGATGAAACTAGCGCTTGAATCACTAGGAGATGCGCGGAACATGCTACTATAGTACTTACTTTCGGGTGTTTAAATTGCAGCTTCTTCGGCAGTCCCGGAGCTTTTGTGGTGAATTTTCTCCAAACCCTGCCAGACAAAGAAAACAATTACTTGATATCAGGAAATGAACAAAGTTGCTGATATGGTGGATAATGATCGATTTAACTTACTTCTCGAGCATTTGAGTCATGTTCGCATAGTCCTGGGGATCTTTTCGTCTCGAGTCTAAGACGGTTACTACTCCCTGCTCAAGCTTAATCTCTAGGAGAATATAGTGGAAGCTGCGCATGCATGCATAAGTCATCAATTACATTACCATAACCTAGACTAATAAGGGAAACCGAATATGCACAAGACAGTAACACTCACTTGAAGTTGTAAGGAAAGAGTATTATATCTTTGTTTTGATTTAATACCAACGATTGTAGCAAGTTGGCCTTGGCTTCTTTGGGATGTTTTTCAACCGTATATGCATCTATGAGATTTGTGTTAATGAACCCAATATCACAGATTTGTCTTTTCTTCAATTCGGCAATCTTCAATCTGCATAATATAGTGAGGGTAATTATAAATACATGCAATGAAAGAGTTGACCTATATAGAGAGACTTAATGACAGAAGTAGTACTACTTACAGACAGTAGCAAGTGATCGTTGTTTTATCGAGGGCCTTTTGATTGTAAAACTGGAAGAAATCCTCAAATGGAACATTCAGCAGTTCAATTCCAACGAGGTCATGCTCCGGTTTAACTCTCAGCGTCAAAGTACTCGTCCCATCAGACTCTCTGCAGGTTTTCATGTACCAATCATGTAATCTTCGCATCATCGTTGTTAGAGATCTTTCATCTTTGACGAGAGGATTCCCGTAATGGTATTTGTGTTCGTCCACCTCCATGATTTCATAATGTACATCGTCGGGCAGGTAATCTCCAAGATTGCTATAACCGGGCACCATCCTCGGATCATTAGCGACGATGTCTTTTGACACCTTGAGCGGGGGGCACGATTGGTTCGCTTGTTCGCCGAGCTGGGCAATTTTTTTCCCAGCTCGTCGTTCTTTTAACCTTTGATCACTGACAGTACTTCCCGACCGCTCCGCTTCGGCATATGTCTTTGCAAGAATGCGCTCATAGTTGCCTCTCGGCGGAGACTTTGGTGGTTTTGTCAGGGCAGCCAGTGTGCGCTTTGCTTTCACCGGATCTACCTTCTCCTCCGGAGGTGGATGTTTCTTTGCTTTCACCCCTTCAAAGAAGTTTGTCACTTCGGCTCGCATGATCTTCCTGGTTTCCTCCTCGGTCCTCTCGTATGGTAACCTCTCTGGAGTCTTCAGAGAAGGACCGAATCTGTATTGCCTCCCGCCTCTGGCAGCTGTACTGCTAGACGCCGGCAGAGCAGACGGAGCGGCTGCGGCTGTCTTCTTTCCTTGCTTACGAGGCGGAGGAGAAGGACTACGACGCGCCGGAGCAGCCGCAGCGGCGGTGGGTCTCTTCCGCCCTTGCTGACAAGGCGGAGAAGGAGGAGGCTGGCTGCTCTGGCGCGCCGGCGCAGGCGGAGAAGGAGGCGGAGTGCCGCCACGCGCCCGAGAAGGAGGCTGAGTGCCCTGATCACTCGCCGGAGGAGGATGCGGAGGAGGAGGCGGAGTGCCGCCACGCGCCGGAGAAGGAGGCTGAGTGCCCTGATCACTCGCCGGAGGAGGAGGCGGAGGAGGAGGCGGAGTGCCCTTACTCGCCGGAGCCGTCCAGTTCGGAAGCTTGATGAGCTCCTTTCGCCATAGGCATGGAGTCTTCAGAGCAGAACCCAGCCGAGTCTCCCCTTCACCGGTAGGGTGGTCAAGCTGGAGCTCCTCAAATCCCTCCGTTATTTCATCCACCATCACCCTAGCATATCCTTCTGGAATCGGCCGGCAGTGGTAGGTTGCGCCGGGTTCAGGAGGTAAAACAGAGCCAACAGCCGCCTTGACTTTGAAGTTCTGCCATTCCGCCATAAGGTGGCAATGTTGAGACTCCGTGATAGCATCCACGGGGTAGCTACCAGGAGCCGCATGCTCCAGCTGAAGCAGCTCGGTGGAAGCCACGCTGCTTCTCCGCTGAGATGGCGGTGTAGCTTCGGGGGCAGTTTCGGCATGTCGATTGCCGTCTCGTTCCTCTAGCGCTTGAACCCTTTCGTGCAGCTTCTGAATTTGGATCTGCTCCACTTTTTTCCTCCTCTCCTGGATTTTGTAACCGCCCGCGTCCGAAAAACCAGCCTTCCATGGAACGGAGCCTGGCGTGCCTCGTGTCCGTCCAGGGTGCTCAGGATTCCCGAGGGCCATTGTGAGCTCGTCGTTCTCTCTGTCTGGAACGAACGTCCCTTCCTGCGCTGCATCGATATATTGCTGAATCTTCTTGACTGGTATTCTCAAAAGCTCGTTCGTCCAAACGCACCTCCCTGATACAGGGTCCAAGGTTCCGCCAGCCCCGAAGAACCAAGTCCGGCAATGGTCTGTCCAGTTCATTGTCTGTGGTTCGATCCCTTTTTCAAGCAGATCATTCTCAGCCTTGGCCCACTTAGGTCGGGCTTTGAGGTAGCCACCTGACCCCGTGCGATGGTGAAGCTTCTTCTTCGCAGCATTCTTCTTGTTTGTCGCTGACATCTTCTTACTCTTTTCCGATGTCTTGTGGGCCACAAATGCGGGCCAGTGATCTCTGATCTTCTCATACCGGCCGATGAATTCTGGTGTCTCTTCTTTGTCGACAAACGTTTTCAGCTCATTCTTCCACCTCCTGAATAGGTCTGCCATCTTCTTAAGAGCATGAGACTTGATTAATTGCTCTTTAACTGGCTTCTCCGGATCCTCCTCTGGCGGTAGGGTGAAATTTGCCTTCAGCTCAGTCCAAAGATCATCTTTCTGCATATCATTGACATAAGACACCTCAGGGTCTTCCTTCTTAGGCTTATACCATTGGTGGATGCTGATCGGGATCTTGTCCCTAACTAGAACCCCACACTGAGCAGCAAATGCATCCTTTGTCCGGATGGGTTCAATCGGTTGGCCATCGCGCGCGATTGCTGTGATCTCAAACCTTTCATCCGAGCGCAACTTTCTCTTCGGGCCTCGTCTCTTTACCGCAGTTGTGCTCGATCCGGAGGGCTAGAAAAAAGAAGAAAGACGAGTGTTAATTAATATGTGTACATACCAAAACAATGAATGCATCAATTAGCTAGTCAGCACAGGCTTAACTAATATATTTACCTGGCCGGACTCTGTTTGGTCACCGGAGCCGTCACCACGGGCTCCTTCTTGCACCAGCATTGGGTCACCGGAGCCATCATAATCATGTCTTTCCTCCTCCACTCTTTGAT
The DNA here is from genome assembly GCF_018294505.1 of Triticum aestivum. Lineage (NCBI taxonomy): Eukaryota > Viridiplantae > Streptophyta > Magnoliopsida > Poales > Poaceae > Triticum > Triticum aestivum. Next base: position 423,135,791 of record NC_057802.1, on the reverse strand, counting down.
CACCGTAGCCTGCTTCTTCACCCTGTTCTTCCAGACCATCATTGTCGTTAAGATACGACAAGATATCACCTACGGCTAAGATTATGTCCCCCAACACCTCTTCTGCTTGCTCGTCTCGTCCGTGCTCCATTGTTTCTGCAAATATTACAACATGGCAATTATTACACAAACATGACAGCAGGTGGATATATTAGTGCAAACGTAGACCTAGCTTATTCCGGGTTTGGGGTGGCCTCGGCAACGCTTCAAGGGTAGGGGCGCGGCGGGAGGGGGTAGGAGACCGACATCGTTTTTTCTAGTGTTTTGGGTGTCCTCGAGATTTTGGTCGAGCGACGAGGGCGGGGGGGTGCTCCCGTGGTATAAGTTATCCGGTCGAAGCTATCCAGGAGGGGTTATATCGACAACGACGACATACATACATGGGAAAATAATGTTATCGGGGAGGGGGTAGGTCGAACCCCCCCCCCCTCGTGTTGAAGTTATCGGGACACGGGGTATATCGACAACGGACATATCCGATAAAAAATAAGAAGACAAAGAAGAAATAAAAAGAGGAGAAGAAGATATTAATAGAGGAGAAGATTTGAAGATAAAAAGAAGAAATAAAAATAGGAGAAGAAGAAAGGAATAGAGGAGAAGATCGAAGAAAAAAAGAAGAAGAAAAAAGAGGAGAAGAAGAAAGGAATAGAGGAGAAGAAGAAAAATAGATCTTCTCCTCTATTCCTTTCTTCTTCTCCTCTTCTTTTTCTTCTTTTTTCCTCTTCTTTTTATTTCTCCTCATCTTCCTCTCCTCTTCTCTCCTTTCTTCCTCTTCTTTATTTCGTTTTTCCTCTCCTTCTTTTTCTTCCTCTTCCTTTCCTAGCTACATATATAAAACTTTTCTAAAAAATGTAACTTTTGCATATATAAAATTTTCCATGGATCATCATTTCTCATATTATATCCATCTATAGCCACATACATATATAAATGGAAACAAATGCTATGAACAAAAATACATATATACTTGGTAAATATTCTATGAACATCGTTTCTCATATATATCAATGCATACATCCATGGATCATCATTGCTCATATATCCATAGTCATATATAAAAACTTTCTGTATGTGAACAAAAAACTTTCTATGAACAAAAAAACATTTTTGACATATTTAGCACATTCTAAATTTTCCTAACTCTTTTACAACACAAAATTAACATTATTAACTCTTTTACAACCACAAAATCTAACCATCATTTTTGACATTTTTGACATATTTAGCACATTTCTAAATTTTCCTAACTTTGATGTATTTTTTACAAACTTTTCTAAAAATCTAACTTTTGCATATATGTATTTTAAAACTCATTACAATTGAAAAAATACATACATACATACAAAAAACATGTAAAAATACATACATACATATATCAACATACATGAGGATGGCGACGGGGCAGTGGGCGCGCGCTCGGGGTAGGGGGCGACGGCGGCGAAGGGCGGGGCAGGGCGACGGCGACGACGGGGACGGGCCGGGGCGGCGCGCGTCGGGGCAGGGGCGCGGCTGACGGCGAGGGCGCGGGCAACGGCGACGGCGACGACGGGCACGGGCGACGGCGGGGCGCGGCGGCGTCGGGCGGCGGGCGGGGCAGCCTGGCGGCGTCGGCGTCGTCGGGGCAAACTGCAGATGAACTCTGAAAAATTTCCTAAGTGTTTGCTTATATAGCAAAGCCTTTAGTCCCGGTTCGTGGCACCAACCGGGACTAAAGGTAGGCATTAGTCCCGGTTGGTGCCACCAACCGGGACCAAAGCCCTCTTTTCAGGAGCGCAAAGGCGCGGGAAGCGGCGGCCTTTGGTCCCGGTTTGGTGGCACCAACCAGGACTAAAAGGGGGGCATTGGTCCCGGTTGGTGCCACCAACCGGGACCAAAGGCCTTGCACAGCGTGGCCCAATGCCCAAAGCGCGGTGCGGTGGGATGTTTAGTCCCACCTCGCTAGCCGAGGAGCGGCAGGACCTGTTTATAAGCCCTGCTCCGCCATCTCCATTGAACTCCTCTGAACTGCAGGCCTTTGAGCCTAATCTTGCACTGCTATGGTTGTGGGCCTGCTGGGCCTTCTGCGGGCCTGAATCCTGGCCCATGGATGGGTTTCTAGTCGTATTCAGGCCGTCGTGGCCCAGTAGGTGGCATTTTTTATTTTTTCCTAGTTTTTTTGTTTTCTTTTTTGCTTTATTTATTTTATTTTGTTTCGAGTTACAACAAAATACTTATTTATTTTATTTTATTTTGTTTCTAAATACTTATTTATTTTACTTTATGATAATTCTTTTTGCTATTAAAGTTTCTATCAAAAAAAGTTCTTTATGAAAATTCTTTTTGCTTTTAATGATTTTGAACAGAAAATACTTCGATAATTTTAGTTGCATCAATTTTATATGATTTTAGTTTCAATAATACTAGAGGTTTGTTATAATGTTTTGAACAGAAAATACTTTGTTAATTTTAGTTTTCATAAATTTTATTAAGTTTATTTTATTTTGTTTCTACTTATATATTTTAATAAAGTTTATATTATTTTGTTTCTAATTACTTATTTATTTTATTGGTTATTTTTCATGCACCATTTCATATTTAATAAAGTTTATATTATTTTGTTTCTAATTACTTATTTATTTATTGGTTATTTTCATGCACCATTTTTCATGCATTTACTTAATTATTTTGAGTATAAGACCCTAAAATTGAAAAGCATTTCAAATGAACTCTCAAAAAGATTGAAAGTTGGCATGGTTATCATTTATTTCATTCCACATAGCATGTGCAAGAAAGTTGAGAGGGTTAGGCAAAAACTAGATGCACTTCGTGTACAAAAACGGACAATGGTATCATACTCGTCTGTTACAAAGTTGGCATGGTATCATCATAATAGTTGCGGGAGAAAGTCTTCACTTTTTCTTCGCTTGTGTCATTTGCTTATTGCGCCGTAACCATGGATAATCTTCATCGTTTATCAGGATGCTTGGGTCAGCCTTGACTTTGAAGGGAGGAATTTCATGAAACTTTTCATAATCTTCAGACATGTCTGTCTTGCCCTCCACTCCCACAATGTCCCTTTTTCCTGAAAGAACTATGTGGCGCTTTGGCTCATCGTATGATGTATTCGCTTCCTTATCTTTTCTTTTCCTCGGTCTGGTAGACATGTCCTTCACATAGATAACCTGTGCCACATCATTGGCTAGGACGAACGGTTCGTCAGTGTACCCAAGATTGTTCAGATCCACTGTTGTCATTCCGTACTGTGGGTCTACCTGTACCCCGCCTCCTGACAGATTGACCCATTTGCACTTAAACAAAGGGACCTTAAAATCATGTCCGTAGTCAAGTTCCCATATGTCCATTATGTAACCATAATATGTGTCCTTTCCCCTCTCGGTTGCTGCATCAAAGCGGACACCGCTGTTTTGGTTGGTGCTCTTTTGATCTTGGGCGATCGTGTAAAATGTATTCCCATTTATCTCGTATCCTTTGTAAGTCAATACAGTCGAAGATGGTCCCCTGGACAACGAGTACAACTCATCACAAACAGTGGTGTCACCTCTGAGACGTGTTTCCAACCAACTGCTGAAAGTCCTGATGTGTTCACATGTAATCCAGTCGTCACACTGCTCCGGGTGTTTGGAGCGCAGACTGTTCTTGTGTTCATCGACATACGGGGTCACCAAGGTAGAGTTCTGTAGAACTGTGTAGTGTGCTTGAGACCAAGAATATCCGTCCCTGCATATTATTGAGTCCCCTCCAAGCGTGCCTTTTCCAGTCAGTCTCCCCTCATACCGCGATTTAGGGAGACCTATCTTCTTAAGGCCAGGAATGAAGTCAACACAAAACCCAATGACATCCTCTGTTTGATGGCCCATGGAGATGCTTCCTTCTGGCCTAGCGCGGTTACGGACATATTTCTTTAGGACTCCCATGAACCTCTCAAAGGGGAACATATTGTGTAGAAATACGGGCCCCAGAATGACAATCTCGTCGACTAGATGAACTAGGACGTGCGTCATGATATTGAAGAAGGATGGTGGGAACACCAGCTCGAAACTGACAAGACATTGCGCCACATCACTCCTTAGCCTTGGTATGATTTCTGGATCGATCACCTTCTGAGAGATTGCATTGAGGAATGCACATAGCTTCACAATGGCTAATCGGACGTTTTCCGGTAGAAGCCCCCTCAATGCAACCGGAAGCAGTTGCGTCATAATCACGTGGCAGTCATGAGACTTTAGGTTCTGGAACTTTTTCTCTGGCATATTTATTATTCCCTTTATATTCGACGAGAAGCCAGTCGGGACCTTCATACTGAGCAGGCATTCAAAGAAGATTTCTTTCTCTTCTTTCGTAAGAGCGTAGCTGGCAGGACCTTCATACTGCTTCGGAGGCATGCCGTCTTTTTCGTGCAAACGTTGCAGGTCCTCCCGTGCCTCAGGTGTATCTTTTGTCTTCCCATACACGCCCAAGAAGCCTAGCAGGTTCACGCAAAGGTTCTTCGTCACGTGCATCACGTCGATTGAAGAGCGGACCTCTAGCTCTTTCCAGTAGGGTAGGTCCCAAAATATAGATTTCTTCTTCCACATGGGTGCGTGTCCCTCAGCGTCATTCGGAACAGCTAGTCCGCCGGGACCCTTTCCAAAGATTACGTGTAAATCATTGACCATAGCAAGTACGTGATCACCGGTACGCATGGCGGGCTTCTTCCGGTGATCTGCCTCGCCTTTGAAATGCTTGCCTTTCTTTCGACATTGATGGTTGGTCGGAAGAAATCGACGATGGCCCAGGTACACATTCTTCCTGCATTTGTCCAGGTATATACTTTCAGTGTCATCTAAACAGTGCGTGCATGCGTGGTATCCCTTGTTTGTCTGTCCTGAAAGGTTACTGAGAGCGGGCCAATCGTTGATGGTTACAAACAGCAACGCGTGCAGGTTAAATTCCTCCTGTTTGTGCTCATCCCACGTACGTACACCGTTTCCATTCCACAGCTGTAAAAGTTCTTCAACTAATGGCCTTAGGTACACATCAATGTCGTTGCCGGGTTGCTTAGGGCCTTGGATGAGAACTGGCATCATAATGAACTTCCGCTTCATGCACATCCAAGGAGGAAGGTTATACATACATAGAGTCACGGGCCAGGTGCTGTGATTGCTGCTCTGCTCCCCGAAAGGATTAATGCCATCCGCGCTTAAACCAAACCATACGTTCCTTGGGTCAGCTGCAAACTCAGCCCAGTACTTTCTCTCGATTTTTCTCCACTGCGACCCGTCAGCGGGTGCTCTCAACTTCCCGTCTTTCTTACGGTCCTCACTGTGCCATCGCATCAACTTGGCATGCTCTTCGTTTCTGAACAGACGTTTCAACCGTGGTATTATAGGAGCATACCACATCACCTTCGCAGGAACCCTCTTCCTGGGGGGCTCGCCGTCAACATCACCAGGGTCATCTCGTCTGATCTTATACCGCAATGCACCGCATACCGGGCATGCGTTCAGATCCTTGTACGCACCGCGGTAGAGGATGCAGTCATTAGGGCATGCATGTATCTTCTGCACCTCCAATCCTAGAGGGCATACGACCTTCTTTGCTGCGTATGTACTGTCGGGCAATTCGTTATCCTTTGGAAGCTTCTTCTTCAATATTTTCAATAGCTTCTCAAATCCTTTGTCAGGCACAGCATTCTCTGCCTTCCACTGCAGCAATTCCAGTACGGTACCGAGCTTTGTGTTGCCATCTTCGCAATTGGGGTACAACCCTTTTTTGTGATCCTCTAACATGCGATCGAACTTCAGCTTCTCCTTTTGACTTTCGCATTGCGTCCTTGCATCGACAATGACCCGGCGGAGATCATCATCATCGGGCACTGGTTCCTCTTGATCTTCAGCAGCTTCCCCCCTTGCAGCATCATTGGGCACATCGTCTGGTTCCTCTTGATCTTCAGCAGCTTCCCCCGTTGCAGCATCACCGTATTCAGGGGGCACATAGTTGTCATCGTCCTCTTCTTCTTCGCCGTCTTCCATCATAACCCCTATTTCTCCGTGCCTCGTCCAAACATTATAGTGTGGCATGAAACCCTTGTAAAGCAGGTGGGTGTGAAGGATTTTCCGGTCAGAGTAAGACTTCGTATTCCCACATATAGGGCATGGACAACACATAAAACCATTCTGCTTGTTTGCCTCAGCCACTTCGAGAAAATCATGCACGCCCTTAATGTACTCGGAGGTGTGTCTGTCACCGTACATCCATTGCCGGTTCATCTGCGTGCATTATATATAATTAAGTGTGTCAAAAACCATTACAGAACATCATGAATAGATAATTAAGTGACCAAATTAATAGAAGTTCATCATCACATTAAAACCAAAGTACATACATAGTTCTCATCTAACAACATATATATAGCTCTCCAGAGCATCTAATTAATTAAACCATACATTGAAACTATGTAAAACATTTCAATGCGAAAACAAATGCGATCATAATCGCAACCAAGGTAACAATTGATCCAACGACATAATGATACCAAGCCTCGGTATGAATGGCATATTTTCTAATCTTTCTAATCTTCAAGCGCATTGCATTCCATCTTGATCTTGTGATCATCGACGACATCCGCAACATGCAACTCCAATATCATCTTCTCCTCCTCAATTTTTTTTATTTTTTCCTTCAAGTAATTGTTTTCTTCTTCAACTAAATTTAACCTCTCGACAATAGGGTCGGTTAGAATTTCCGTTTCAACCACCTCCTAGATAAATAAAATCTATGTCACGTTGGTCGGTATATTTGTCATAAACAATAAATGAACCAAATAGTTATAAAAAGATAATATATACCACATCCGAATCATAGACAGGACGAGGGCCGACGAGGGTGGATACCAAAACCATCGCACTATGTAATAAGAAGGAATAATAAAAGTAACAAAATTAGACAAGTAACTATCTAAAGTAAGAATTTTTTCCTTTCAGAAAGAAGATAAGAACAAGAGGCTCACCACGGTGGTGCTGACGACGAGATCGGCGCGGGCGATCGACGGCGGTGAAGATGGGGACGGGACGTGACGGACCGCTAAACCTAGACAAATCTCGGGAAAAATGGAGCTCGGAGGTCGAGTTTCGAGAGGAGAAAGATTAACTAGTGTGGCTCAGACATTTCATCGAACACCTCATGTGCATAGGAGGTGAGCTAGAGCACCCAAATGCCCTCCCCTCTCCGGCCAGAAAAAACAGAGCACTCCGGAGTGCTCTGCTGTGGTGATGGGGTATATATAGGGAACTCTTTGGTCCCGGTTCGTGGCACCAACCGGGACTAAAGGCCTTTGGTCCCGGTTGGTGCCACGAACCGGGACCAATGCCCCGTTTAGTCCCGGTTGCTGGCACCAACCGGGACCAACGGCCTTGTGCTGCCCCGCGTCAAAAGTTTAGTCCCACCTCGCTAGTTGAGAGGGCTCGAGAGTGGTTTATAAGCGCTGCTGCGCCCACCCTCTCGAGCTCCTCTCAACTGTAGGCTTTCGGGCCTAACCGTTCTCTTTGCCTGTGGGGCCTACTAGGCCTTCTGCGGGCCTGAATCCTGGCCCACGGATGGGTTTCAAGTCGTATTCAGGCCGTGGTGGCCCAATAGGTGGCATAATTTTTTTCTCTGTTTTTTGTTTTCTCTTTTGCTTTATTTGTTTTGTTTTGTTTCTACTTACAACAAAAAACTTATTTATTTTATTTCTAATTACTTATGTATTTTACTTTAATTTTTTTTAATTTTACTGCTGCTATTTTTATTTAATTTATTAAGGTTTATTTATTTTAGTTACTATAGTTTATTTTATTTTATTTTATTAAGGTTTATTTATTTTATTTACTATAAAAAAATGAACATAGATGCGCTTATAGAGGAAATTCAACCTAAATTCTTAATAAATTTCTATGAAATTTACTGTGAATTTAGGTCAAATTCCCTGTATAAGGGCATCTATTTTCACTTTAAGAGGAGCTCAACAAGGCAGAGAGGGACGGGCTTATAAACTGGTGTGAGCGCCCTTCGGTTGGCGAGGTGGGACTAAACACTGGCCGCAACTAGGACCAACCCTTTAGTCCCGATTTGTGGTATGAACCGGGACTAAAGGGCGGTGGGCCAGGAGCGTGGCCCATTGGTCCCGGTTTGTCCCACCAACCGGGACCAAAGGGTCCGGACGAACCGGGACCAATGCCCCCACGAGGCCCGGCAGACCCCTGGCTGCACGAATCGGGACCAATGCTCACATTAGTCCAGGTTCGTGACTGAACCGGGTCTAATGTGAATATTGCCCTGTGACCAAAGCCCAGTTTTCTACTAGTGAATGTACTTGCACTGAGCAGCAAGAAAGTTTCCCTTGTCATCTCTGATGATAGATGCTGTAGCTCCTGCTCCCTCGTCAAGAAAAAATGCCGCATCTACATTAACTTTTACAAACTTGGGGTAGGTTTAGTCCAGGTCATGTCCCTGTCCGAACTCGGTCTATAATTTTCCTCAAAGAAATTGTTTGCAATCCCCAGGATTGACATATGCCATCGCATGGGGGTGGAGGGTTACCATTAAACCTATTAAGCGTCGCATGAGGGGCGGTCAACCAGCTATGCCACATGGCGTAAGCTGGTTGGCCGTGGTGAAAATACCTTTTAAATAAATTTTTTAAATGAAGGGACATTTGTTCAAATGTTTTTTTTCTTTTTAGATCGAGGTGAGAACCTCATGTATTTTATTAAATGAAGGGCTATGCATAGTGGCGCTCGCCGGTAGGCTGCGGTGGTAAATTGTTTTATTTTTTACTTCTTTTTTTAGATGAGGTGATGGCTTTTGTGAGATGTTTATTTAGATGAAGACGAAGAATCCATGTATTTTTTAAATGGAAACGTACACACAATTTTCTCTCAAGCGGCGCCACAGGGTGGTGCCCCAACCACTAGTTATGTGTGAACTGGCGCCTAATCCACCATAAGTACCAACAACCAACAACAATTACTTGCTTGATGTTCAAACTTGGTTTGAGTGGCAATGTCTTATCTTGCGCTAATATAAGATGCTCCATAATCACAGAACTAGACTGATCAATTTGTTTGGCCTCTTCACTAATCCTACTATGCCCAAGTTCCTCCAAAGCTCCCTTGCATGATCACAATCAAACAGTAGGTGTCTAATGTCCTTAGTATCTTGATGGCAAACCGGACATGCCGCATTAGTACCAATGTGTCTGTTAGTCAGAATCGATTTTAATGGGATGATTCCATGAAGAACTCGCCAACAAAATATCTGAACTTTACGTGGAACTTTAAGTTTCCACATTGTACTCCATATTGCCGGTGTATTTGAGCCCCCAGGGCGCATCATTGTGCTTGCATGGGCCCAAAAAGATTGAGTCCATTGCACTCTATAAGTCGATTTAACTAAAAGGTAGCCTCTTGTGTCCGAATTCCATACAATAAAATCATCGAAAGTGCCATAATTCAATGGGATTTGTAAGATTCTTCATACATCTACTGGGTTGAAGAGGGATTTGATTAGGTCCCATCTCATTCCCCTGAGTTCAGGTTAACTAGATCACTTACCGAGGCCAATACTGTTTGTCCACGACGCGTGATAACTTTCTTGTCTGCACTCGATGGGATCCAAGGGTTGTTCCAAATATTCACAATTTCACTAGTCCCAATCCTCCACACACACACATATATATATATATATATATATATATATATATATATATCCCAACTTAAAGGTCTCAAGGCCCTTCATTATGCTCTGCCATGTGAATGACGCACCGTTTTTCAAAGTAGCTTGAATTAAACTTCCATATGGAAAATATTTGGCTTTCAACACTCGTGTACATAAGGAGTACGGATTAGTGATCAATCTCCAACTTTGCTTCAAGAGCGTTGCAAGGTTGAAGGAATAAAGGTCTCAAAATCCCATGCCCCCTCACTCTTAGGATAACATAGTTTCCACCAAGTGTACCAATGCATTCTTTTGTGTTCTTCATCAGCCCCACCATAACTGTGCTATCAAGTCAGTTATCTCTTTACAAAGACTTTGAGGTAAGCTGAAAACATACATTGCAAAAATGGGTATGGCCTGAGCCATTGACTTAAGCAGAATATCTTTACCCCCAAAAGACAATTGCTTCTCCATCCACTCTTTCAGCTTCTCCCTAATTTTTTCAAGGAAGTGTCTGAAGCAATCACTCGTGTCCACCCAACCATAGCCGGGAGTCCCAGGTATTTATTTGACAAAGCCTCAATGTTGATATGTAACTGATAACCCACAAGTATAGGGGATTGCAACAGTTTTCGAGGGTAGAGTATTCAACCCAAATTTATTGATTTGACACAAGGGGAGCCAAAGAATACTTGTAAGTATTAGCAGTTGAGTTGTAAATTCAACCACACTTGGAGACTAAATATCTGCAGCAAAGTGATCAGTAGCACAGTAGTATGATAATTTGATAGTAGTAGTAGCGATAGCAATGGTAACGGTAACAACAATAGTAGTAGTTTTGTAGCAGTTGTAACAGCAGTAGTAACTTAGCAAGAACAATATGTGAAAAACTCGTAGGCATTGGACCGACGATAACGTTGGATAATATTCATCATATAATAGTCATAACCTTGGGCGACACATAACTAGCTCCAATTCATCAATGTAATGTAGGCATGTATTCCGTATATAGTCATACATGCTTATGGAAAAGAACTTGCATGACATCTTTTCTCCTACTCTCCCGTGGCAGAGGCGTCCATAAGGAAACTACGGGATATTAAGGCCTCCTTTTAGTAGAGAACTGAAACAAAGCATTAACACATAGTGAATACATGAACTCCTCATACTATGGTAATCACCGGAAAGAATCCCAATTATTGTCACCTTGGGGTATGCGGATCATAACACGTAGCAGGTGCATATAACTTGCAAGACCGGATCAAGAACACAAATATATTGGTGAAAACATAAACGGTTCAGATCTGAAATCATGGCACTCGGGCCCTAGTGACAAGCATTAAGCATAACAAAGTCATATCAACATCAATCTCAGAACATAGTGGATACTAGGGATCAAGCCCTAACAAAACTAACTCGATTACATGATGAATCTCACCCAACCCATCACCGTTCAGCGAGCCTACGAAGAAATTACTCACTCCCGGTGGTGAGCATCATGAAATTGGTGATGGAGGATGGTTGATGATGACGAAGACGGAAGATCCCCCTCTCCGGAGCCCCGAACGGACTCCAGATCTGGCCTGCCGATGAAGAACAAGAGGTGGCGGCGACTCCATATCGTAAAACGCCATGGAACTTTCTCTCCTATTTGTTCTCTGAAAATAGGAATTTATATAGTTGGAGTTAGGGTCAGCGGAGCCTTGAGGGGCCCACTACCCACCAGGGCGCGCCAGAGGGGGGTGGCGCACCCTGGTGCCTAGTGGGCAGCAGGGGCTCCTCTCTAGTGGGTCTTTGCTCTAGTATTTTTCTTTTATTCCAAAATAATTCTCCAAAAAGTTTCGTCTAATTTCGAGAACTTTTATTTCTGCACAAAAACACCACCATGGTAGTTCTGCTGAAAACAGCGTCAGTTCGGGTTAGTTTCATTCAAATCATGTAAATTAGAGTGCAAAATAAGAGCAAAAGTGTTTGGAAAAGTAGATACGACAGAGACGTATCAACTCCCCCAAGCTTAACTCATTATTTGTCCTCAAGCAATTCAGTTGACAAACTGAAAGTGATAAAGAAAATATTTTACGAACTCTTTTGTTCTTGTGTCCATATATATGCTTAAATAATAACCGGGTTTTCAGCAAAGATCATAACTAACCATGCAAATGGTAACTCTTAGAAATTATATTCACTCATATCAATGGCATAATCAACTAGCGAGCAATGGTGCTCATCAGACCGGGGTAGGACTGGGACCCATGGGTCATGGCCACCGGGATGCTCCCTTGATTAGAAGTAGCGAAGAAAGCCCTGCCAATCAGATCACCATGGTAAACAATGAGGCAGACCCTATTTTCTCGTGTATGTAACCTGTCCGGTCCGAATGTAACCTACATGACCAACTTTAGCGTCAGGACATTGTGGTACATATTGTATCAGTCCTCGCCCGCTGATCCCAGCCGATAATGTACATGAGACTGTCATGTCGGGTCCAGTCATCACCTCGGCCAGGTAGGAACCGGTTCCCACGGGCCGACGTGACTACAGATGGACCGACGCTCACACTAGGGCCGGTGGGTCCTCGCCGCTGCACCAACTACCACTCCACCTGGGCGATGAGATGTTCCTATGATTGGATGCAGCGACGAAAGCCTACCCATTGGGCCATCGAGGTGGCCATCAGGTTGACTGATGTCTACTACACAACTTGTTCTTGTAGACTCGTGTTGGGCCTCCAAGCGCAGAGTTTTGTAGGACAGTAGCAATTTTCCCTCAAGTGGATGGCCTAAGGTTTATCAATCCGTGGGAGGCGTAGGATGAAGATGGTCTCTCTCAAACAACCCTGCAACCAAATAACAAAAAGTCTCTTGTGTCCCCAACACACCAAATACAATGGTAATTTGTATAGGCGCACTAGCTCGGCGAAGAGATGGTAATAAAAGCGTAGTAATGATAGTAGATATTGATTTTTGTAATAGGAAAAATAAAAAACAGCAAGGTAGCAATTGATAAAACGGACCACAAACGGTATTGCAATGCTTGAATATGAGGCCTAGGGTCCATACTTTTGCTAGTGCAATGTCTCAACAATGCTAATATAGTTGGATCATGTAACCATCCCTCAATGTGCGATGAAGAATCACTCCAAAGTTCATATCTAGCGGAGAACATAAGAAGAAATTGTTTGTAGGGTACAGAACCACCTCAAATCTATTCTTTCCGATCAATCTATCCTAGAGTTCGTACTAAAATAACACCAAGCTATTCTTCCCGATCGATCTAACAAAGAGTTCGTACTAAAATAACACCATATGAGACACATCAACCAACTCTAATGTCACCTAGATACTCCAATGTCACCGCGAGTATCCATGAGTTGATTATGCGATATGCATCAAACAATTTCAGATTCATAATACTCAATCCAACACAAAGAACCTCAAAGAGTGCCCCAAGATTTCTACCGGAGAAACAAGGACGAAAACATGCATCAACCCCAATGCATAGATTACCCCAATGCCACCTCGGGAATTCACGAGTTGAGTGCCAAGACATAGATCAAGTGCTCTCAAATCCATAAAAGTATTCAATCCGATAAAACGGAATCTCAAAGAGAAAATTCAATTCATCACAACAAGATAGAGAGGGGAAAACACCACATGATCCAACTATATTAACAAAGCCCGCGATACATCAAGATCGCGCCATCTCAAGAACACGAGAGAGAGAGAGATTAAACACATAGATACTAGTACAAACACTCATCCCCATGGGTGGACTACTCCCTCCTTATCATGGTGGCCGCCGGGATGATGAAGATGGCCACCGGTGATGATTTCCCCCTCCGGTAGGGTGCCGAAATAGGGTCTAGATTGATTTTTCGTGGCTACAGAGGCTTGCGGCGGCGGAACTTCTGACCTAGGGTTATTTCTGGGGGTTTATGTATTTATAGGATTTTTCGACGTTGATTTTACGCGAAGATGGGCCTCGAGGTGAGCACAACCCATCTGGGCGAGTCGGACCCCTCTGGCGCGCCCTGGTGGATTGTGCCCTCCTCATGGCTCTTCTGGCCCTCGCACAAAGCTTCTAGTGCCTCTTTTGTTCCAAAAATATCATCAAAAAGTTTCGTTGCATTTGAAGAACTTTTATTTCTGCATAAAAAACAACACCATGATAGTTCTGCTGAAAACAACGTTAGTCCGGGTTAGTTCCATCCAAATCATACCAAAACCATATAAAATTGTTGTAAACATGGCATGAATACTTCATAAATTATAGATACGTTGGAGATGTATCATTGACCTGGACATGGTGGCCCCAGGCATCGCCTTAAAGTCTCATGTGTGTAATCATCCAGGCTGTGTTGAGTGGTCGACAGCATGATGGGTCATGGTCCCTCTAGAAACACCGCTCCTCGTGGATAACCATTGGATGCGTGCTCCCCTCGGCCACCGCACGACCAGAACGAATGGCAGTGAGCTCGCCCATGGTCCGCTGACTAATCGCCGTCATATTGGTGTGGTGCTTGTCAAATCGGGGTAGGACTAGGACCTGTGGGTCATGGCCACCGGGATGCTCCCATGATTAGAAGCAGCGAAGAAAGCCCATCAATCATATCACCATGGTAAACAATGGGGCTGACCCTATTTTCTTGTGTATGTAACCTAACCAGTGAGAATGTAACCTACATCACCAATTGTAGCGCTAGGGAATTGTGGTACATATTGTATCTGTCCTTGCCCATCGATCATGACCCGGCCGATAATGTACATGAGACTATAATGTCGAGTCCATTCATCACCTCGGCCAGGTAGGAACCTGTTGTCATGGGCCAGCGCTACTACAGATGGACCAGCGCTCAGACTAGGGCCGATGGGTCACTGCCGCTCCACCGACTACCACTCCAGCTAGGCCGAGATATGCCCATGATTGGATGCAATGACGAAAGCCCACCCGTCGGGCCATCAGGGTGTCCATCAGGCCTGACATTGTATCAGTCCACGCCCGCCGATCATGGCCGATAATGTACATGAGACTGTCATGTCAGGTCCAGTCATCACCTCGGCCAGGTAGGAACCGGTTGCCACGGGCCGACGTCACTACAGATGGACTGACGCTCACACTAGGGCCGGTGGGTCATCAGCGCTGCACCGACTACCACTCCACCTGGGGGATGAGATGTGCCTATGATTGGATGCAGCGATGAAATCCCACCCATTGGGCCATCGGTGTGGCCATCAGGTTTACCTAGACATGGTGGCCACCAGGTGTGGCCTGAAAGTCTCATGTGTGTAATCAGCCAGGCCGTGTTGACTCGTCGACGGCATGATGGGTCACGGCCCCTCTAGCAACACCGCTCCTCATGGATGACAGTCGGATGCATGTTGCCCTCGGCCACCGGGCGACCATAACGAATGGCAGTGTGCTCGGACACGGTCTGCTGACCGATGGCCGTCGTATTAGTGTGGCGCTCGTCAGACCGGGGTAGGACTATGACTTGTGGGTCATGGCCACTGATACGTCTCCAACGTATCTATAATTTTTTATTGTTCCATGCTATTATATTATCTATCTTGGATGTTTATATGCATTAATATGCTATTTTATATCAATCTTTGCGACTAACCTATTAACCTAGTGCCCAGTGCCAGTTGTTGTTTTTCCTTGTTTTTGTCTTTTACACAAAATCAATACCAAACGGAGTCCAAATGGAACAAAACTTTTTGAGGATTTTTCTTGGACCAAAAGACAACCACAGAGCTTCGAAAAGAGGCCAGAAGACCCACGAGGGAGGCACAAGCCCTCAGGGGGCTCCTAGGCTTGTTGGCGCCCTGTGGCTCTCCTAACCCTAATCTTGGCTCTAAAATACCCAAATATTCCACTCACATCAGAGGGCACACCAAAAATATTTTTCCGCCGCCGCAAGTTTTTTTCTCGTGAGATCCCATCTTAGGGCCTTTTTCGGCACTCTACCGGAGGGGGATTCGATCACGGAGGGCCTCTACACCAACCTTGCTGCCCTTCGAGGATGTGTGAGTAGTTTACCACAGACATACGGGTCCATAGCTAGTAGCTAGAAGGCTTCTTCTCTCTCTTTGATCTTCAATACAATGTTCTCCTCGATGTTCTTGGAGATCTATTCGATGTAATCTTCTTTTGCGGTGGGTTTGTTGAGATATGATGAATTGTGGATTTACGATCAGATTATTTATGAATATTATTTGAGTCTTCTCTGAACTCTTTTATGCATGATTAATATAGCTTTGTATTTCTCTCCGATCTAACGATTTGGTTTGGCCAACTAGATTGGTTTTTCTTGCAATGTCAGAGGTGCTTTGTGATGGGTTCAATCTTGCAGTGTCCTCACTGTAACATCCCAATTTTCCTGAATTAGGATGTTATTAGATCATTCATATGCATATCATATTTTTATTGCATTATTTGTCTTTCTGCAATATTCGAATCATTATGCAACTAAAGGAAATTTATTGGAGCGGAGATAACATGACTTCTCCCCTGTTTTAAAATGTTCATAATGTGAAGAATATTATTTCCAGTTCGTTTGATATGTTCTGGTAATTTTTTTTCAATCTCCAAAATATTTTAATTGTGTGTTATTTTATTGTTTGTGTGGCCTTTTGCATCAAAATGAATTTCCAAAATTGCATTAGAATTGGAACTAGTGTTCCTGTAGTTTATAGCTATAGGGCTATTTTTACTGTGTGCCTAGGTATTTTTATTTAGATTTTATATTGTGTATGTTATTTTATTTATTTTGTTTTCTACTGCTCCTTTTGTTAAAAAAAAGCGAGCCAGCCAGCCAGCCAGCCAGCCGGCCCAGCAGCGGCGCACCACACCGCTGCGGCCCACCTTCCTCGCGAAGCGGTACGCGCCGCCGCACCGCTCGCCCGACCCGCACCCGATCCGCTGCCCCTCTCTCGCTGACGGGTGGACCCCGCACCCATCTTCCACCCCGAGCCAGACGGAGCCGCGCCGCGCGCACGCCGAGGCCGACCCGGACCAATCCGACGCCTGGTTCGACCCCGTGCACCCCGGAGACTTCACGCCCGAGGAGAATCCCCAGGGGAACCCTACCGAACTTTTGCCCCGTCCTTTCCTCGACCGCACGCCTTGCCGAGCTCGATTGGATCTCGCCGGAGGAGCTCCAAGTCGCCGGACGCTTCCGTCGTAGTAAGAACGCGCCGAGCCTCACCGCCTGCTCCGTTCAATTCCCCCTTCAACGCCGCACTCTTCTAACACCTTTCTGTTGCCGGAGACGCAGCCGCCGCCGGAGCACACCGCCGTTCCCGTCGCTGTTGCTGCCCGCAGAGGACGCCCCGTCGCCGCCCGACCTCACCTACGCCTCCGCCAGTCACCGCCGCACCCGTGCGTCGCTTCGTCTTCGCCGGAGAGCCGCCGCCGCCGACGCCCGAAGCTGCCGCCGTTTTCTCTGCTTTGCTGGTGAGCACGCGCGCATGCAAATTTTCCAGCCAATCACGCGTTGACACTTGGCACGGCTACAGTAGACGCCACAGTAACCGCTACAGTGTTCCAGAACAGAGTTTTCTTTTGTTTTATTTTCAGATTTTCACCAAAACTTCAACTAGCTATATCTTTTAACCTATATGTCCAAATTAGGTGATTCTTTTTCCTGTGCACTCACAAAAACCAGCACTTTATAACAGTACCAAAATCTCACATGTTTGCACTTTTCAAATTTGAATTCGTTCGAGTTTGAATTAAAACTTCCGGAGGCCATAACTCTCAAACCGTTTGTCGATTTTAAGTGGTTCTTTTTGCGTTGTGACTGTAGTGCAATTTAGGTGCTGTTATGCTGCTGTTGTTGAGTTTCAAAAATGGTTTTCTTGCTGTTGGTTTTATTTTGGTTCTATTCGTGTTCTGATGATTGATTTTTTTAATTATGTGAAACGTGTAGATTGTCCGGAGTGCGACGCGAGCTATTGTCAGGAGTGTGACTTTCTGAACCAGAACCAATGCAAGTTACATGTTGATCATCCTTTACCTATTTTTTATATGCATGTAGTTATATCACACTATGAATATATGCATGTATAGGATTAATATATAAATTTTGCTATGCTGTTGAGCTATCTTCCCGTGTTTTGCAAATCGTGGTAGTTGTAGCTTGCTATGCTTTATAGACGGGGGTGGTTCATGTATTCATTGAGCTTATGTGAGGACTATAAATATAACAAATTGAGTAGTAATTAAGGACTTAATTCACCTCTGGGCGGAATTGGTATTGAAGGGTGGTTTCAAGAACATCATGATTTATACCCTTTGAATGTAAGTGGACGGCCGCCCAGGCTCAAAAGATCAGACAGACTTAGTGACTAGTAGCTTCCTTGCGCAACCACTAGCTAAATGGGCTCTGGCTTAGTTGAGTTGTTTGTGGGATCCTCGCCCAGGTAAGCTAGCAGATGTAGATATGAGTAGGTGTACCGGCTGCCAGGGGTGGAGGTGACTGCTTCTGAAAGACTTCGTCTCAATCTTCGGGTTGAGTCTAGTGTGTAAAGTGTGCAAAACTCTGCAGAGTATTAAAACTAATCATGATTAGCCGTGCCCCCGGTTATGGGTAAATTTGAGCGACTATGCCATTACAGTTGTTGGATGATCTTGACAGATGTGACACTTAATAAATTTGTTGGGCAACTTAATAAAGGGTAGGTTGGAGTTGATTTTTCCAACTCAACCTTGTGTATTTAATTGTAGTAATAAAAGAACTAAATAAAAATTTGACTATTAGGTAGTTATGAGGACAAAATCAGCTTTCTGCAAAATAAACCCTCAAGCCTTCCTTTTGTTATATTATGCATATACATGTAGGTCTGCTATATTATTACTCCTGTGTAACTTGCCAATACATTCCAAGTATTGACCTATATGGCTGCAACGTCTCATGTTGCAGGATATTCAGACGAAGAGTAAGGTACCGTTAGGGTCATGAGTCTGCACTCAGCATCGCCAGTGGGCTATGATGGGACTCATCGTTATTTTCTGCTACTTTCCGCTGTTTGATTGAATAAAGCTAGCCAAGTTCTATGCATATTGTTTTATTTTATACATTCTGGATCATACGTTGTAATAAATGATGCACTTGCTATTCTGGTATTCGTCTATACTGTGTGTGCTAGCGAGTTCGATCCAGGGACTAGCACAGTAAGCACAGAGACTCAAATCCTTCGAGGTTTGGTCGTTACAGATGGTATCAGAGCAGTGTGTTGACTGTAGGACGTGACCCTAGAAAATGGATTAGAAAAGCCATAGGAGTGAAAATTATTTTATAAACCAGCTATACTTCTTGCTGTTTATTAGTTAACCCCCTCAAGTATCTTGAACAGTTAAGTAGGAACTAGTGCTGAGACCACCATTCATGCTTGCTTTATATTGCAACGTTATCGTGTTAGCGTATCTGATTATGCCCACTTTCGTGGTATGAAGATACTAGATTGTTTGCTTGATTGGTAGTTGTTTGTTAAATTGCTTAGTGTCGAAATTATTCGACTATATATATAATATTATCATATTGTTTGTTGTTTGTTTGTTTGTTGGTGTTATTCGTTGTTGTGTTTTGTTGGCTTGATCATATTATGCATATGGGTAGAATATATTTATATATACATAGCGTTTGGCCCTATTATATCTATAACTCTTCTATGCTTGCCCACCAGATGCCGCCGAGGCGTGATAATAGGCGTAATGCTGCAGGAGGAGACAACAATGGCAATGATGTACCGCCATACATGCAGCAGTTGCTTCAGGGACAAGCTCAGTTGATCTAGTTGCTTGTCCAGAACCAGAACAACAACAATAACAACAACAATCCACCGCCACCTCCACCAGTGGATATGCTTACCAGGTTCTTGAGGTTGAATCCTCAAAGGTTCTCCAGTTCCCCTGAACCTATTGTGGCTGATGACTGGCTCCGTGCAGTCAATAGGAACCTGGAGACGGTTGGATGCACAGATGCAGAGAGGGTGAGGTTTGCCTCACATTTGTTGGAGGGTCCTGCTGCAGCTTGGTGGGACAACTACTTGGTCACTTATCCCATTGCTACTATCACATGGCCTCAGTTTCAGGATGCTTTTCGTGCTGCACATGTGTCTGCTGGTGCTATGAGTCTGAAAAAGAAGGAGTTCCGCAGTTTGCGCCAGGGAGGTCGCACAGTTAATGCGTATGTGGAGGAATTTAATAATCTTGCACGTTATGCTCCTAATGATGTTAACACTGATGCAACTAGGCAGGAGAAATTCTTGGAGGGCCTTAATGATGAGTTGAGCCTTCAGTTGACAGTGGCCACTTTTAGGAATTGTCAGGACCTGATTGATAAGGCTATTGTGCTGGAGGGAAAGCAACATGCCATAGAGAATCGCAAGAGGAAGTACAACAACAATAACAGGTATAATTCAGGACCACAGCAGAAGCCACGCACTTCATATCATGGTAATGGAGGTAATGGACATAATCATCATGGAGGTAATGGGCATCATAATCACCATGGAGGGAATGGCCACAACCATAATGGCCACCATCATCACAATGGGCACAAGAGTAACAATGGCAATGGTAGAGGTAATGGTAATGGTGGGAATAATAACCAGAGCCACCAGAGTATGCCTGTGCAGAGGGATATTAGTCAGGTTCAGTGCTATAAGTGTAGGCAGATGGGCCACTACTCCTATGCTTGTCCAGAAGAGCAAGAACGGTAATGGGAATTCAGGAGTGAGCAAGCCAAACCCCATCCAAAGGGGTCATGTCAACCATGTTAATGTGGAGGAGGTCTACAATGAACCTGATGCAGTGATTGGTAAGTTTTTGATCAATTCAATACCTGCGCTTGTTCTTTTTGATTCTGGTGCATCACATTCATTCATATCACGGGTATTTGTGGATAAACATAAGCTGTCTACCGTAGTACTTAAGTCACCTATTCTAGTAAGTTCTCCGGGGGCTGAGATGGCAGCAAGTTTGGGTTGTTTTCAGATGCCTTTGTCTATTGGGAAGCATGTTTTTCCTACAGATTTAATTATAGTGAAGTCACAAGGTCTGGATATTATTTTGGGTATGGACTGGATGATCAAGTATGAGGGTCTTATTGATTGTGCCAGTCGATCTATTACTCTCAGTGCACCAGGAGGGAAGAGGATCAAATATGTATGTAAGTATAAGCATAAGCAGGTACATGTGAACTCTCTTGAGGGGGGTAGCCTGGAAGAGGTGCCAGTCGTGAGAGATTATCCAGATGTGTTTCCAGAGGATTTGCCAGGTATGCCACCAGATAGAGATATTGAGTTTCTTATTGATTTAATACCGGGCACTGGACCTATTGCAAAGAGACCGTATAGAATGCCTCCTCAAGAGTTGGAGGAATTGAAGAAGCAGATAAGAGAATTGCAGGCACAAGGATTTATTCGCCCAAGTTCATCACCTTGGGGAGCTCCAGTTTTGTTTGTGGAGAAGAAGGATGGGACCTTGAGGATGTGTGTTGATTATCGTTCTCTGAATGAGGTAACAATTAAGAATAAGTATCCTTTGCCTATGATAAATGATCTGTTTGACCAGTTGGAGGGAGCTACTGTGTTTTCTAAGATTGACCTTCGTTCTGGTTATCATCAATTGAAGATTCGTGAGCAAGATATTCCAAAGACTGCTTTTACTACGAGGTATGGGTTGTATGAATATACTGTTATGTCATTTGGATTGACTAATGCTCCTGCATACTTCATGAATATGATGAACAAGGTGTTTATGGAGTTCTTGGATAAATTTATGGTTGTTTTCATTGATGATATATTGGTATTCTCCAAGAATAAGCAAGAGCATGAGGTGCATCTGCGTTTGGTATTGGAGAAACTGAGGGAACATCAGTTGTATGCCAAGTTCAGCAAATGTGAGTTTTGGCTGGATGAGGTAGCTTTCCTTGGACATGTTGTGTCAGGTAATGGAGTTGCAGTTGATCCATCTAAGGTTGCTGCAGTTACAGAGTGGGAGACACCCATGACAGTTGGAGAGATTCGCAGCTTTTTGGGCCTTGCAGGTTATTACAGGAGGTTTATTGAGAACTTTTCCAAGATCGCAAAGCCTATGACTGAATTGCTGAAGAAAGAGAAGAAATTTGTTTGGACTGATGAATGTGAAGCCAGTTTTCAGGAGTTGAAGCAGCGTTTGGTTACAGCACCAGTCTTAACTCTGCCGGATATACATAAGGACTTCCAGGTATATTGTGATGCTTCTCGTCAAGGACTTGGGAGTGTTTTGATGCAGGAAGGTAAAGTTGTTTCTTATGCTTCACGTCAGCTTAAGAATCATGAGCATAATTATCCTACACATGATTTGGAGTTAGCCTCAGTTGTGCATGCATTGAAAACTTGGAGGCCATATCTTATTGGTAATCATTGTGATATATTTACTGATCATAAGAGCTTGAAGTATATTTTTACTCAGAAGGATTTGAACCTCAGGCAGAGGAGATGGTTGGAGCTTATTAAAGATTATGATTTGAATGTGCAGTATCATCCTGGTAAGGCTAATGTTGTTGCTGATGCATTGAGTCGTAGGAGCCATGCTAATGCAATTAATATTGATAATATGCCACCCGA